>NW_028181356.1:142500-212731 GCF_964211825.1 Aythya ferina
TAAATGTACAATCCACTCCCAACCACCAGAAAACCCAATGGAAACCCAAAAAAAAAACAAACGGAGACCTCAAAACACGTCAAAAACACCCCAAAAAAGAATGGGATAACCCCCCAAAAGGAAAGAAAACCCCCAAAAAATAGATCCACCCCAAAAACAGCCTAAACCTACCTGAAGTTCTACAAAACCCACAATTTACACTTTTCCACCACCATGACAACAGAAAACCCAACGAAACCCAACAGAGACCCCAAAACATGTCAAAAACACCCCAAAAAAGAACGGGATCACCCCCAAAACTGGAAGAAAATTCCCCCCCCAAAAATTTACAATTTTCACCATGATGACCAACATGAACCAAACGAAAACCCAAAAGGAGACACCAAAACACGTCAAAAACACCCCAAAAAAGAAAGGGATCACCCATAAACTGGAAGAAAATCCCCAAAAAGCACAGATCCAATCCCAAAACCAGCCTAAACCTACCTGATGTTCTCCAAAACCCACAAATTTACCCTTTTCCACCATGATGACCATGGAAAACCCAACGAAACCCAATGGAGACAAAAAACATGTCAAAAACAAACAAACAAAAAAGAACAGGATCTCCCCAAAAAAGAGAAGAAAACCCCAAATGCCATAGATCCACCCCAAAAGTCCCCCTAAGCCTACCTGATGTTCTCCAAAACCCACAATTTACCCTTTTTCACAATGATGACCAACGAGAACCCAACAAAACCCAACGGACAACCCCAAAACACGTCAAAAACACCCCAAAAAAGAACAGGATCACCCCAAAAAACAGAAGAAAACCCCAAATACCATGAATCCACCCCAAAAGTCCCCCTAAACCTACCTGAAGTTCTCCAAAACCCACAATTTACCCTTTTCCACCAAGATGCCAACAGAAAACCCAACGAAACCCAACAGAGACATCAAAACATGTCAAAAACACCCCAAAAAAGAACGGGATAACCCCCAAAACTGGAAGAAAATCCCCAAAAAGCATGGATCCAATTCCAAAACCACCCTAAACCTACCTGATCTTCTCCAAATCCCAAAGTCCACTCCCAACCACCATAAAACCCATTAGGAACTCAACAAAATGCAACAGAAACCCCAAAACACCTCAAAAACACCCCAAAAGCAAACCGGATCAGAAGAAAATACGTGATTTAACCCCAAGAAAACCCTTAAACCTACCTGATCTTCTCCAAATCCCAAAATCCACTCCCATTTAGCTTAACGACCAACGAGAACCCAACAAAACCCAACGGAGACCCCAAAAACGTCAAAAACACCCCAAAAAAGAACTGGTTCAACCCCAACAACGAAAGAAAACCCCAAAAGCCATAGACCACACAAAAAATCCCCCTAAACCAACCTGAAGTTCTCCAAAACCCACAATTTACACTTTTCCACAATGACCATGGAAAACCCAACGAAACCCAACGGAGACCACAAAACACGTCAAAAAAAAAAAAAAAAAAAAAAAAAAAAAAAAAAGAAAGGGATCACCCCCAAAATTGGAAGAAAATCCTTCAAAATCATAGATCCACCCCAAAACCACCCTAAACCTACCTGATGATCTCCAAAACCCACAATTTACAATTTTCCAACATGATGACCATGGAAAACCCAACGAAACCCAACGGAGACCCCAAAAGAAGTCAAAAACACCCCAAACAAGAACGGGATAAACCCTAAAAACGAAAGAAAACCCCAAAAGCCATAGATCCACCCCAAAAGTCCCCCTAAACCTACCTGATGTTCTCCAAAAGCCACAATTTACACTTTTTCACCAGGATGACCAACATGAACCAAACGAAAACCCAAAACGAGACACCAAAACACGTCAAAAACACCCCAAAAAAGAAAGGGATCACCCATAAACTGGAAGAAAATCCCCAAAAAGCACGGATCCAATCCCAAAACCACCCTAAACCTACCTGATGTTCTCCAAAACCCACAATTTACCATTTTCCACCACGATGACCAACGAGTACACAACAAAACCCAACGGAGACCCCCAAGCACCTCAAAAACTTCCCAAAAAAGAACGGGACCACCCCAAGAAACAGAAGAAAACACCAAAAAACATGACTCTGCCCCAAAAGTCCCCCTAAACCTACCTGATGTTCTCCAAAAGCCACAATTTACACTTTTTCACCATGATGACCAACAAGAACCCAACTAAAACCCAACGGAGACCCCAAAACACGTCATAAACACCCCAAAAAAGAACAGGATCACCCAAAAAAAAACAGAAGAAAAGCCCAAATACAATGAATCCACCCCAAAATTCCCCTAAACCTACCTGAAGTTCTCCAAAACCCACAATTTACAATTTTCCACCACCATGACCACGGAAAACCCAAGGAATACCAACGGAGACCCCAAAACACGTCAAAAACACCCCAAAAAAGAAAGGGATCACCCCCAAAAACGAAAGAAAATCCCCCAAAACCATAGGTCCAATCCCAAAACCAACCTAAACCTACCTGATGTTCTCCAAAACCAGCAATTTACCCTTTTCCAACATGATGACCACGGAAAACGCAACGAAACCCAATGGAGACCCCAAAACACGTCAAAAACACCCCCAAAATGAATTGGATCACCCCCCCACCAAAAAAAAAAAAAAAAAAAAACAGAAGAAAACCCCATATATCATGAATCCACCCCAAAAGTCCCCCTAAACCTACCTGATGTTCTCCAAAACCCACAATTTACACTTTTCCACCATGATGACAACGGAAAACCCAAAGAAACCCAACGAAGAACCGAAAACACGTCAGAAACACCCCAAAAATGAATTCGATCACCCCAAAACTGGAACAAAATCCCCCAAAACCATAGATCCACCCCAAAAAACACCCTAAATCTACCTGATGTTCTCCAAAACCCACAATTTACAATTTTTCCACCATGATGACCACGGAAAACCCAACGAAACCCAACGGAGACCACAAAACACGTCAAAAACACGCCGAAAACCAACTGTATTACTAGAAAAAACAGAAGAAAACAATAAAAACCATGAATCTCCCCAAAAGTCCTCATAAACCTACCTGATGTTCTCCAAAACCCACAATTTACACTTTTCCACCATGATGACCATGGAAAACCCAACGAAACCCAATGGAGACAAAAAACATGTCAAAAAAAAAAAAAAAAAAAAAAAAAAAAAAAAAAGAACAGGATCTCCCCAAAAAAGAGAAGAAAACCCCAAATGCCATAGATCCACCCCAAAAGTCCCCCTAAGCCTACCTGATGTTCTCCAAAACCCACGATTTACCCTTTTTCACAATGATGACCAACGAGAACCCAACAAAACCCAACGGACAACCCCAAAACACGTCAAAAACACCCCAAAAAAGAACTGGTTCAAACCCAACAACGAAAGAAAACCCCAAAAGCCATAGATCCACACCAAAAATCCCCCTAAACCAACCTGAAGTTCTCCAAAACCCACAATTTACACTTTTCCACATTGATGAATATGGAAAACCCAACGAAACCCAACGGAGACCACAAAACACGTCAAAAAAAAAAAAAAAAAAAAAAAAAAAAAAAAAAGAAAGGGATCACCCCCAAAATTGGAAGAAAATCCTTCAAAATCATAGATCCACCCCAAAACCACCCTAAACCTACCTGAGGATCTCCAAAACCCACAATTTACAATTTTCCAACATGATGACCATGGAAAACCCAACGAAACCCAACGGAGACCCCAAAAGAAGTCAAAAACACCCCAAACAAGAACAGGATCACCCCCAAAACCAAAGAAAACCCCAAAAAGCACGGATCCAATCCCAAAACCACTCTAAACGTACCTGATGTTCTCCAAATCCAAATGTCCACTCCCAACCACCAGAAAACCCATTAGGAACTCAACGAAACCCAACGGAAACCCCAAAACACGTCAAAAACACCCCAAAAAAGAACTGAATCAGAAGAAAAAACACCAAAAACTATGAATTTCCCCACAAAACCACCCTAAACTCACCTGATCTTCTTCAAAACCCACAATCCACTCCCATTTCCCTTAAGGACCAACGAGAATCCAACTAAAACCCAACGGAGACCCCAAAACAAGTCAAAAACACCCCAAACAAGAACGGAATCACCCCCAAAACTGGAAGAAAATCCCCAAAAAACATAGATCCACCCCAAAACGACACTAAACCTACCTGATCTTCTCCAAAACACGCAAGTTAAACTTTTCCAACATGATGAAAAACAAGAACCCAACAAAACCCAACAGAGACCCCAAAACATGTCAAAAACACCCCAAAAAAGAACGGGATCACCCCCAAAACTGGAAGAAAATTCCCCCCCAAAAAATTTACAATTTTCACCATGATGACCAACATGAACCAAACGAAAACCCAAAAGGAGACACCAAAACACGTCAAAAACACCCCAAAAAAGAAAGGGATCACCCATAAACTGGAAGAAAATCCCCAAAAAGCACAGATCCAATCCCAAAACCAGCCTAAACCTACCTGATGTTCTCCAAAACCCACAAATTTACCCTTTTCCACCATGATGACCATGGAAAACCCAACGAAACCCAATGGAGACAAAAAACATGTCAAAAACAAACAAACAAAAAAAAAAAAAAGAACAGGATCTCCCCAAAAAAGAGAAGAAAACCCCAAATGCCATAGATCCACCCCAAAAGTCCCCCTAAGCCTACCTGATGTTCTCCAAAACCCACGATTTACCCTTTTTCACAATGATGACCAACGAGAACCCAACAAAACCCAACGGACAATCCCAAAACACGTCAAAAACACCCCAAAAAAGAACTGGTTCAACCCCAACAACGAAAGAAAACCCCAAAAGCCATAGATCCACACCAAAAATCCCCCTAAACCAACCTGAAGTTCTCCAAAACCCACAATTTACACTTTTCCACATTGATGACCATGGAAAACCCAACGAAACCCAACGGAGACCACAAAACACGTCAAAAAAAAAAAAAAAAAAAAAAAAAGAGAGGGATCACCCCCAAAATTGGAAGAAAATCCTTCAAAATCATAGATCCACCCCAAAACCACCCTAAACCTACCTGAGGATCTCCAAAACCCACAATTTACAATTTTCCAACATGATGACCATGGAAAACCCAACGAAACCCAACGGAGACCCCAAAAGAAGTCAAAAACACCCCAAACAAGAACGGGATAAACCCTAAAAACGAAAGAAAACCCCAAAAGCCATAGATCCACCCCAAAAGTCCCCCTAAACCTACCTGATGTTCTCCAAAAGCCACAATTTACACTTTTTCACCAGGATGACCAACATGAACCAAACGAAAACCCAAAACGAGACACCAAAACACGTCAAAAACACCCCAAAAATAAAGGGATCACCCATAAACTGGAAGAAAATCCCCAAAAAGCACGGATCCAATCCCAAAACCACCCTAAACCTACCTGATGTTCTCCAAAACCCACAATTTACCATTTTCCACCACGATGACCAACGAGTACACAACAAAACCCAACGGAGACCCCCAAGCACCTCAAAAACTTCCCAAAAAAGAACGGGACCACCCCAAGAAACAGAAGAAAACACCAAAAAACATGACTCTGCCCCAAAAGTCCCCCTAAACCTACCTGATGTTCTCCAAAAGCCACAATTTACACTTTTTCACCATGATGACCAACAAGAACCCAACTAAAACCCAACGGAGACCCCAAAACACGTCATAAACACCCCAAAAAAGAACAGGATCACCCAAAAAAAAACAGAAGAAAAGCCCAAATACAATGAATCCACCCCAAAATTCCCCTAAACCTACCTGAAGTTCTCCAAAACCCACAATTTACAATTTTCCACCACCATGACCACGGAAAACCCAAGGAATACCAACGGAGACCCCAAAACACGTCAAAAACACCCCAAAAAAGAAAGGGATCACCCCCAAAAACGAAAGAAAATCCCCCAAAACCATAGGTCCAATCCCAAAACCAACCTAAACCTACCTGATGTTCTCCAAAACCAGCAATTTACCCTTTTCCACCATGATGACCACGGAAAACGCAACGAAACCCAATGGAGACCCCAAAACACGTCAAAAACACCCCCAAAATGAATTGGATCACCCCCCCACCAAAAAAAAAAAAAAAAAAAAACAGAAGAAAACCCCATATATCATGAATCCACCCCAAAAGTCCCCCTAAACCTACCTGATGTTCTCCAAAACCCACAATTTACACTTTTCCACCATGATGACAACGGAAAACCCAAAGAAACCCAACGAAGAACCGAAAACACGTCAGAAACACCCCAAAAATGAATTCGATCACCCCAAAACTGGAACAAAATCCCCCAAAACCATAGATCCACCCCAAAAAACACCCTAAATCTACCTGATGTTCTCCAAAACCCACAATTTACAATTTTTCCACCATGATGACCACGGAAAACCCAACGAAACCCAACGGAGACCACAAAACACGTCAAAAACACGCCGAAAACCAACTGGATTACTAGAAAAAACAGAAGAAAACCATAAAAACCATGAATCTCCCCAAAAGTCCTCATAAACCTACCTGATGTTCTCCAAAACCCACAATTTACACTTTTCCACCATGATGACCATGGAAAACCCAACGAAACCCAATGGAGACAAAAAACATGTCAAAAAAAAAACAAAAAAAAAAAAAAAAAAACAAAAAAGAACAGGATCTCCCCAAAAAAGAGAAGAAAACCCCAAATGCCATAGATCCACCCCAAAAGTCCCCCTAAGCCTACCTGATGTTCTCCAAAACCCACGATTTACCCTTTTTCACAATGATGACCAACGAGAACCCAACAAAACCCAACGGACAACCCCAAAACACGTCAAAAACACCCCAAAAAAGAACTGGTTCAACCCCAACAACGAAAGAAAACCCCAAAAGCCATAGATCCACACCAAAAATCCCCCTAAACCAACCTGAAGTTCTCCAAAACCCACAGTTTACACTTTTCCACATTGATGACCATGGAAAACCCAACGAAACCCAACGGAGACCACAAAACACGTCAAAAAAAAAAAAAAAAAAAAAAAAAAAAAAAAAAAGAAAGGGATCACCCCCAAAATTGGAAGAAAATCCTTCAAAATCATAGATCCACCCCAAAACCACCCTAAACCTACCTGAGGATCTCCAAAACCCACAATTTACAATTTTCCAACATGATGACCATGGAAAACCCAACGAAACCCAACGGAGACCCCAAAAGAAGTCAAAAACACCCCAAACAAGAACAGGATCACCCCCAAAACCAAAGAAAACCCCAAAAAGCACGGATCCAATCCCAAAACCACTCTAAACGTACCTGATGTTCTCCAAATCCAAATGTCCACTCCCAACCACCAGAAAACCCATTAGGAACTCAACGAAACCCAACGGAAACCCCAAAACACGTCAAAAACACCCCAAAAAAGAACTGAATCAGAAGAAAAAACACCAAAAACTATGAATTTCCCCACAAAACCACCCTAAACTCACCTGATCTTCTTCAAAACCCACAATCCACTCCCATTTCCCTTAAGGACCAACGAGAATCCAACTAAAACCCAACGGAGACCCCAAAACAAGTCAAAAACACCCCAAACAAGAATGGAATCACCCCCAAAACTGGAAGAAAATCCCCAAAAAACATAGATCCACCCCAAAACGACACTAAACCTACCTGATCTTCTCCAAAACACGCAAGTTAAACTTTTCCAACATGATGAAAAACAAGAACCCAACAAAACCCAACAGAGACCCCAAAACATGTCAAAAACACCCCAAAAAAGAACGGGATCACCCCCAACACTGGAAGAAAATTCCCCCCCAAAAAATTTACAATTTTCACCATGATGACCAACATGAACCAAACGAAAACCCAAAAGGAGACACCAAAACACGTCAAAAACACCCCAAAAAAGAAAGGGATCACCCATAAACTGGAAGAAAATCCCCAAAAAGCACAGATCCAATCCCAAAACCAGCCTAAACCTACCTGATGTTCTCCAAAACCCACAAATTTACCCTTTTCCACCATGATGACCATGGAAAACCCAACGAAATCCAATGGAGACAAAAAACATGTCAAAAAAAAAAAAAAAAAAAAAAAAAAAAAAAAAAAAAGAACAGGATCTCCCCAAAAAAGAGAAGAAAACCCCAAATGCCATAGATCCACCCCAAAAGTCCCCCTAAGCCTACCTGATGTTCTCCAAAACCCACGATTTACCCTTTTTCACAATGATGACCAACGAGAACCCAACAAAACCCAACGGACAATCCCAAAACACGTCAAAAACACCCCAAAAAAGAACTGGTTCAACCCCAACAACGAAAGAAAACCCCAAAAGCCATAGATCCACACAAAAAATCCCCCTAAACCAACCTGAAGTTCTCCAAAACCCACAATTTACACTTTTCCACATTGATGACCATGGAAAACCCAACGAAACCCAACGGAGACCACAAAACACGTCAAAAAAAAAAAAAAAAAAAAAAAAAAAAAAAAAAAAAGAAAGGGATCACCCCCAAAATTGGAAGAAAATCCTTCAAAATCATAGATCCACCCCAAAACCACCCTAAACCTACCTGAGGATCTCCAAAACCCACAATTTACAATTTTCCAACATGATGACCATGGAAAACCCAACGAAACCCAACGGAGACCCCAAAAGAAGTCAAAAACACCCCAAACAAGAACGGGATAAACCCTAAAAACGAAAGAAAACCCCAAAAGCCATAGATCCACCCCAAAAGTCCCCCTAAACCTACCTGATGTTCTCCAAAAGCCACAATTTACACTTTTTCACCAGGATGACCAACAAGAACCCAACTAAAACCCAACGGAGACCCCAAAATACGTCATAAACACCCCAAAAAAGAACAGGATCACCCAAAAAAAACAGAAGAAAACCCCAAATACCATGAATCCACCCCAAAAGTCCCCTAAACCTACCTGAAGTTCTCCAAAACCCACAATTTACAATTTTCCACCACCATGACCACGGAAAACCAAAGGAATACCAACGGAGACCCCAAAACACGTCAAAAACACCCCAAAAAAGAACGGGAGCACCCCCAAAAACGAAAGAAAATCCCCCAAAACCATAGATCCAATCCCAAAACCAACCTAAACCTACCTGATGTTCTCCAAAACCAACAATTTACCCTTTTCCACCATGATGACCAACGAGAACCCAACAAAACCCAACGGACAACCCCAAAACACGTCAAAAACACCCCAAAAAAGAACTGGTTCAACCCCAACAACGAAAGAAAACCCCAAAAGACATAGATCCACACCAAAAATCCCCCTAAACCAACCTGAAGTTCTCCAAAACCCACAGTTTACACTTTTCCACATTGATGACCATGGAAAACCCAACGAAACCCAACGGAGACCACAAAACACGTCAAAAAAAAAAAAAAAAAAAAGAAAGGGATCACCCCCAAAATTGGAAGAAAATCCTTCAAAATCATAGATCCACCCCAAAACCACCCTAAACCTACCTGAGGATCTCCAAAACCCACAATTTACAATTTTCCAACATGATGACCATGGAAAACCCAACGAAACCCAACGGAGACCCCAAAAGAAGTCAAAAACACCCCAAACAAGAACAGGATCACCCCCAAAACCAAAGAAAACCCCAAAAAGCACGGATCCAATCCCAAAACCACTCTAAACGTACCTGATGTTCTCCAAATCCAAATGTCCACTCCCAACCACCAGAAAACCCATTAGGAACTCAACGAAACCCAACGGAAACCCCAAAACACGTCAAAAACACCCCAAAAAAGAACTGAATCAGAAGAAAAAACACCAAAAACTATGAATTTCCCCACAAAACCACCCTAAACTCACCTGATCTTCTTCAAAACCCACAATCCACTCCCATTTCCCTTAAGGACCAACGAGAATCCAACTAAAACCCAACGGAGACCCCAAAACAAGTCAAAAACACCCCAAACAAGAACGGAATCACCCCCAAAACTGGAAGAAAATCCCCAAAAAACATAGATCCACCCCAAAACGACACTAAACCTACCTGATCTTCTCCAAAACACGCAAGTTAAACTTTTCCAACATGATGAAAAACAAGAACCCAACAAAACCCAACAGAGACCCCAAAACATGTCAAAAACACCCCAAAAAAGAACGGGATCACCCCCAACACTGGAAGAAAATTCCCCCCCAAAAAATTTACAATTTTCACCATGATGACCAACATGAACCAAACGAAAACCCAAAAGGAGACACCAAAACACGTCAAAAACACCCCAAAAAAGAAAGGGATCACCCATAAACTGGAAGAAAATCCCCAAAAAGCACAGATCCAATCCCAAAACCAGCCTAAACCTACCTGATGTTCTCCAAAACCCACAAATTTACCCTTTTCCACCATGATGACCATGGAAAACCCAACGAAACCCAATGGAGACAAAAAACATGTCAAAAACAAACAAACAAACAAAAAAAAAAGAACAGGATCTCCCCAAAAAAGAGAAGAAAACCCCAAATGCCATAGATCCACCCCAAAAGTCCCCCTAAGCCTACCTGATGTTCTCCAAAACCCACGATTTACCCTTTTTCACAATGATGACCAACGAGAACCCAACAAAACCCAACGGACAATCCCAAAACACGTCAAAAACACCCCAAAAAAGAACTGGTTCAACCCCAACAACGAAAGAAAACCCCAAAAGCCATAGATCCACACCAAAAATCCCCCTAAACCAACCTGAAGTTCTCCAAAACCCACAATTTACACTTTTCCACATTGATGACCATGGAAAACCCAACGAAACCCAACGGAGACCACAAAACACGTCAAAAAAAAAAAAAAAAAAAAAAAAAGAGAGGGATCACCCCCAAAATTGGAAGAAAATCCTTCAAAATCATAGATCCACCCCAAAACCACCCTAAACCTACCTGATGATCTCCAAAACCCACAATTTACAATTTTCCAACATGATGACCATGGAAAACCCAACGAAACCCAACGGAGACCCCAAAAGAAGTCAAAAACACCCCAAACAAGAACGGGATAAACCCTAAAAACGAAAGAAAACCCCAAAAGCCATAGATCCACCCCAAAAGTCCCCCTAAACCTACCTGATGTTCTCCAAAAGCCACAATTTACACTTTTTCACCAGGATGACCAACATGAACCAAACGAAAACCCAAAACGAGACACCAAAACACGTCAAAAACACCCCAAAAATAAAGGGATCACCCATAAACTGGAAGAAAATCCCCAAAAAGCACGGATCCAATCCCAAAACCACCCTAAACCTACCTGATGTTCTCCAAAACCCACAATTTACCATTTTCCACCACGATGACCAACGAGTACACAACAAAACCCAACGGAGACCCCCAAGCACCTCAAAAACTTCCCAAAAAAGAACGGGACCACCCCAAGAAACAGAAGAAAACACCAAAAAACATGACTCTGCCCCAAAAGTCCCCCTAAACCTACCTGATGTTCTCCAAAAGCCACAATTTACACTTTTTCACCATGATGACCAACAAGAACCCAACTAAAACCCAACGGAGACCCCAAAACACGTCATAAACACCCCAAAAAAGAACAGGATCACCCAAAAAAAAACAGAAGAAAAGCCCAAATACAATGAATCCACCCCAAAATTCCCCTAAACCTACCTGAAGTTCTCCAAAACCCACAATTTACAATTTTCCACCACCATGACCACGGAAAACCCAAGGAATACCAACGGAGACCCCAAAACACGTCAAAAACACCCCAAAAAAGAAAGGGATCACCCCCAAAAACGAAAGAAAATCCCCCAAAACCATAGGTCCAATCCCAAAACCAACCTAAACCTACCTGATGTTCTCCAAAACCAGCAATTTACCCTTTTCCACCATGATGACCACGGAAAACGCAACGAAACCCAATGGAGACCCCAAAACACGTCAAAAACACCCCCAAAATGAATTGGATCACCCCCCCACCAAAAAAAAAAAAAAAAAAACAGAAGAAAACCCCATATATCATGAATCCACCCCAAAAGTCCCCCTAAACCTACCTGATGTTCTCCAAAACCCACAATTTACACTTTTCCACCATGATGACAACGGAAAACCCAAAGAAACCCAACGAAGAACCGAAAACACGTCAGAAACACCCCAAAAATGAATTCGATCACCCCAAAACTGGAACAAAATCCCCCAAAACCATAGATCCACCCCAAAAAACACCCTAAATCTACCTGATGTTCTCCAAAACCCACAATTTACAATTTTTCCACCATGATGACCACGGAAAACCCAACGAAACCCAACGGAGACCACAAAACACGTCAAAAACACGCCGAAAACCAACTGGATTACTAGAAAAAACAGAAGAAAACCATAAAAACCATGAATCTCCCCAAAAGTCCTCATAAACCTACCTGATGTTCTCCAAAACCCACAATTTACACTTTTCCACCATGATGACCATGGAAAACCCAACGAAACCCAATGGAGACAAAAAACATGTCAAAAAAAAAAAAAAAAAAAAAAAAAAAAAAACAAAAAAGAACAGGATCTCCCCAAAAAAGAGAAGAAAACCCCAAATGCCATAGATCCACCCCAAAAGTCCCCCTAAGCCTACCTGATGTTCTCCAAAACCCACGATTTACCCTTTTTCACAATGATGACCAACGAGAACCCAACAAAACCCAACGGACAACCCCAAAACACGTCAAAAACACCCCAAAAAAGAACTGGTTCAACCCCAACAACGAAAGAAAACCCCAAAAGCCATAGATCCACACCAAAAATCCCCCTAAACCAACCTGAAGTTCTCCAAAACCCACAGTTTACACTTTTCCACATTGATGACCATGGAAAACCCAACGAAACCCAACGGAGACCACAAAACACGTCAAAAAAAAAAAAAAAAAAAAAAAAAAAAAAAAAAAGAAAGGGATCACCCCCAAAATTGGAAGAAAATCCTTCAAAATCATAGATCCACCCCAAAACCACCCTAAACCTACCTGAGGATCTCCAAAACCCACAATTTACAATTTTCCAACATGATGACCATGGAAAACCCAACGAAACCCAACGGAGACCCCAAAAGAAGTCAAAAACACCCCAAACAAGAACAGGATCACCCCCAAAACCAAAGAAAACCCCAAAAAGCACGGATCCAATCCCAAAACCACTCTAAACGTACCTGATGTTCTCCAAATCCAAATGTCCACTCCCAACCACCAGAAAACCCATTAGGAACTCAACGAAACCCAACGGAAACCCCAAAACACGTCAAAAACACCCCAAAAAAGAACTGAATCAGAAGAAAAAACACCAAAAACTATGAATTTCCCCACAAAACCACCCTAAACTCACCTGATCTTCTTCAAAACCCACAATCCACTCCCATTTCCCTTAAGGACCAACGAGAATCCAACTAAAACCCAACGGAGACCCCAAAACAAGTCAAAAACACCCCAAACAAGAACGGAATCACCCCCAAAACTGGAAGAAAATCCCCAAAAAACATAGATCCACCCCAAAACGACACTAAACCTACCTGATCTTCTCCAAAACACGCAAGTTAAACTTTTCCAACATGATGAAAAACAAGAACCCAACAAAACCCAACAGAGACCCCAAAACATGTCAAAAACACCCCAAAAAAGAACGGGATCACCCCCAACACTGGAAGAAAATTCCCCCCCAAAAAATTTACAATTTTCACCATGATGACCAACATGAACCAAACGAAAACCCAAAAGGAGACACCAAAACACGTCAAAAACACCCCAAAAAAGAAAGGGATCACCCATAAACTGGAAGAAAATCCCCAAAAAGCACAGATCCAATCCCAAAACCAGCCTAAACCTACCTGATGTTCTCCAAAACCCACAAATTTACCCTTTTCCACCATGATGACCATGGAAAACCCAACGAAATCCAATGGAGACAAAAAACATGTCAAAAAAAAAAAAAAAAAAAAAAAAAAAAAAAAAAAAAAGAACAGGATCTCCCCAAAAAAGAGAAGAAAACCCCAAATGCCATAGATCCACCCCAAAAGTCCCCCTAAGCCTACCTGATGTTCTCCAAAACCCACGATTTACCCTTTTTCACAATGATGACCAACGAGAACCCAACAAAACCCAACGGACAATCCCAAAACACGTCAAAAACACCCCAAAAAAGAACTGGTTCAACCCCAACAACGAAAGAAAACCCCAAAAGCCATAGATCCACACAAAAAATCCCTCTAAACCAACCTGAAGTTCTCCAAAACCCACAATTTACACTTTTCCACATTGATGACCATGGAAAACCCAACGAAACCCAACGGAGACCACAAAACACGTCAAAAAAAAAAAAAAAAAAAAAAAAAAAAAAAGAAAGGGATCACCCCCAAAATTGGAAGAAAATCCTTCAAAATCATAGATCCACCCCAAAACCACCCTAAACCTACCTGAGGATCTCCAAAACCCACAATTTACAATTTTCCAACATGATGACCATGGAAAACCCAACGAAACCCAACGGAGACCCCAAAAGAAGTCAAAAACACCCCAAACAAGAACGGGATAAACCCTAAAAACGAAAGAAAACCCCAAAAGCCATAGATCCACCCCAAAAGTCCCCCTAAACCTACCTGATGTTCTCCAAAAGCCACAATTTACACTTTTTCACCAGGATGACCAACATGAACCAAACGAAAACCCAAAAGGAGACCCCAAAACACGTCATAAACACCCCAAAAAAGAACAGGATCACCCAAAAAAAACAGAAGAAAACCCCAAATACCATGAATCCACCCCAAAAGTCCCCTAAACCTACCTGAAGTTCTCCAAAACCCACAATTTACAATTTTCCACCACCATGACCACGGAAAACCCAAGGAATACCAACGGAGACCCCAAAACACGTCAAAAACACCCCAAAAAAGAACGGGATCACCCCCAAAAACGAAAGAAAATCCCCCAAAACCATAGATCCAATCCCAAAACCAACCTAAACCTACCTGATGTTCTCCAAAACCAACAATTTACCCTTTTCCACCATGATGACCACGGAAAACGCAACGAAACCCAATGGAGACCCCAAAACACGTCAAAAACACCCCCAAAATGAATTGGATCACCCCCCCTCCCCAAAAAAAAAAAAAAAAAAAAACCAGAAGAAAACCCCATATATCATGAATCCACCCCAAAAGTCCCCCTAAACCTACCTGATGTTCTCCAAAACCCACAATTTACACTTTTCCACCATGATGACCACGGAAAACCCAACGAAACCCAACGGAGACCACAAAACACGTCAAAAACACGCCAAAAACCAACTGGATCACCAGAAAAAAACAGAAGAAAACCCTAAAAACCATGAATCTGCCCCAAAAGTCCTCATAAACCTACCTGATGTTCTCCAAAACCCACAATTTACACTTTTCCACCATGATGACCACGGAAAACCCAACGAAACCCAACAGAGACCACAAAACACGTCAAAAACACGCCGAAAACCAACTGGATCACTAGAAAAAACAGAAGAAAACCCTAAAAACCATGAATCTGCCCCAAAAGTCCCCCTAAACCTACCTGATGTTCTCCAAAACCCACAATTTACACTTTTCCACCATGATGACCACGGAAAACCCAATGAAACCCAACAGAGACATCAAAACATGTCAAAAACACCCCAAAAAAGAACGGGATAACCCCCAAAACTGGAAGAAAATCCCCAAAAAGCATGGATCCAATTCCAAAACCACCCTAAACCTACCTGATGTTCTCCAAAACCCACAATTTACACTTTTCCACCATGATGACCACGGAAAACCCAACAAAACCCAACGGTTTTAAGAAAATTAAGCAAAAGAATTTTCATAGTGTCTAGGCAAGCATTATGCAGTTTCTTACTTCAGCAGGGAGCTTTCGCAACTCCCGCTCCTCAAACAGAACTCCTTGTTTTTATAATACAAAAGACAATGAACAAACATTTATGGTGTATTACCCTAAGTTTTTGGGTTAGGGTTTTTTGCGTCTTAATGTTTTGGGGTTAGGGTTTGGAGCGCCCTAAGTTTTTGGGCTAGGGCTTTGAGCATTCCTAACGTTTTGGGTTGGGTTTGGGTTTTGAGCATCCTAAGATTTTGGGTTGGGGGTTTTAGGCATAGGTCTTCAGGGGTTTAGTGTGGTAAATAGTTTGGGTTAGGTCTGTAGGGGTTTTGAGGTTTTTTGGATGTTAGGGCTTGAGGCTTTTTTTGTAAGGGCGGTGAGGGTTCCAGTGAGTGCTGGTAAATGCAGTTCTCGAGCACTCGGCCTGTGATTGGCCATGCTGGCTGTGCGGGGAATGCTGGTAGGTGTAGTTTTCCGGCAGTGGGAGGCCATGTTGTATGCCCAGAGCATGCCGGGAGATGTAGTTCTCGGGACTCTGGACTTCCGGGAGGCCATGTTGCGTACCCAGAGTATGCCGGGAAATGTAGTTTTCGGATTCGGGACTTCCGGGAGGCCATGTTGAATGCCCAGAGCATACCGGGAGATGTAGTTCTCGGGAACTAGGGTTAGGGGCTAGGGCTGGGGCTAGAGTTAGGGTTTCGGGTGAGGGTTGGGGTTGGGGGTTATTGTTAGGGTTAGTGGTTTAGGGTTAGGCTTAGAGGGTTATGGTTAGGGATAGGTTAGGGTTAGGTTTATAGGGTTAGGGTGAGGGTTAGATGTTAGGGGTTAGGGGTTAGGGACTGTGGTTAGGGTTAGAGTAAGGGTTAGGGTGAGGGTATTAGGGTTAGGGTTTGGGTTCAGATTAGGGTAAGGGTTAGGGCAAAGGTAAGGGTTAGGGTAAGGCTAAGGGTAAGGCTGAGGGTGAGGATAAGGTTTAGGGAAAGGGTTAGGTTTAGGGTAAGGGTTGGGGTAAGGGTTAGGGTAAGGGTAAGAGTTAAGGTAAAGGATAGAGTAATGGTAAGTATAAGGGTAGGGTAAGGATTAGGGTTAGGTTTAGGGTAAGGGTAGGGTAAGGATTAGGGTAAGTGTAAGGATTAGGGTTAGGTTTAGGGTAAGAATAAAGCTAAGCTAATGGTTAGGATAAGGGTAAGGGTTAGGGTAAAGGTTTTCATTTGTTAAAGCTGAAACGCAGTATGCAATCTGGGACGTCACAGCCAGAGCTGCCTATGGCAAGGTGAAAGAGGAAAAGATGGAGCAGATGTTCTACTCCTAGTTTTTTCTTTATACGTAAATAAAAGTTTGAGCTAATTGCAGTTGGAAGAGTTCCAATTACTTGCTTGTTCATAATGTCTTTTAATATTGAAAGCTGCAGCAAAAGCATGGGGATTTTTGCTTCTAGAAACACCCTAGTTCTCTTGTCTGCACTATGCATGCTTTTGAGCTAAAACTGATTAAAAAATAAAAAGAAAAATCACACACACACACAAAAAAAAAAAAAAAAAAAAAAAAACCACCACAGCTGCTGCTGCTGCTCTCTTCCTACTTCCTTGTGCTTTGCCCCTACCCTTCCCAGGTGATTGGGTTTGGGTGCTAGTCGGGGCCAAATGGTATGTAGGATCATACATCTAGTAGGATCCTACATACCATTTGCCAAATGGTATGTAGGATCTAGTAGGATCTGTTAGAATAATGTAGTACTTGGTGCCTTTATTGCATGCAGTTCTTTATCAGGTGAGTAACTGTTGTGAGTAACTGAAGTCAATGTTACTTGGTGTGTTTGCTATGCAGTGCCTGTGCGGACTATTGCACGAGACACAGCTTTCTGACATCTGGCCCAGCAACTACTAAATAAGGGGAGGGGAGAAGCTGAAGAACGACCAAAGGACAAAGCCTGGGAGGAAGACTACGAGCCTTCAGTACGAGCGGCCCCCAGAGGGACCACCGGAGACTGATAACGCCTGCACCAGTGGGAGGGTTTGGATTCTGGGAACTAATTAGAATAACCCTGCCTTTTGTAGAAGTAGTAATGAATATGTATTAGCCTAGCAGCATAAAAACCAGCCGCCTGATGTAACTTGTGTGCGTCTTGGTGGAGCAGAGACTCCTGGCGCACCCAGCGCTGCTTGCTTACCTCTATTCCTTTAATAAATCATAAACATTAATTGTAAGCCTATTTGGGACTCGGTCATTTATTACAAGTGGGACCTCCCGATGGGTGGAAGCTGTCGGGATAGCTCGGGATGCTGAGGCGTGGTGCTGCAAGGAGGTTGGTGGTCGGTGGCGCCCTGGGGCAGGCCAAATTGGGAGGGGGCGAGGCGGCGGGTGGTCGGTGGCTTCTGTGGAAAAGGCGCTTGTATGGGGGGGCTGCGCATTCAGGGGAACCTTGACAGGCTGCAGATAGGGGCAGGCAGGAACCTTTTGAAGTTCAGGAGAGGGAAATGCCAAGCCCTACCCCTAGGGAGAAACACCTCTGTTTACCAGCACTGGCTAGCTCGATACTGAATAAGCATTTCTTCATGGAAGGGGTGCTTTGATATTAGAACGGGCTGCCCGGGGGAAGTGGTAAGAGACCCGATCCTTAAAAGTATTGAAGAGACATGTGGACATAGCCCGGGAGTCCGGCCTCCGGCAGGGCGGGAGCTGGCTCTTCCGAGCCCCTGTGCTCCGGTCTTGTGCGACGCGTTTGCAAGCCGGGTGCCGGGTCCGACATCGGACGGTTCGGGGACGGCGATTCCGGGGCCGTCGGCTAGCGGGGGCCGGCTATGTCGTGTCCCGGGGATCCGACTTCAGGGGGCGTGGGGGCCGGCCGTGCAGTGAAGCGGGGGGCTGGCGTCCGCCGGCTTCCCAGAGAGCGGGCTTTCGGTGCCGTGCGGTTCGGTGGCCGGCCGTCCCGAAACCCTGGGCACCGGTCTTGTGCTAGACTCAGCGGGCTCCGGGGCCGAACTCGGCTTCTCGGGGCCGGCGGTCGCGGTGTCCAGGTGTCCCGCCTCGGGCGGCGCGGGGCCGGCTGTCCCTAGCAGCTGGGTTCCCAAGAGCTTCTGGGCTCCCAAGCGTCGCCCAAGACCGGATCCCAGAGAATCGGGACGGCCGGCCGCACCGCTGCGACTAGCACAAGCGTCTCCCGACAACGGAGCCCAGGAGCTTGCGAGGGTCGGATTCCGCGCCCCGGGATAGAGAAACGGGGAGCGCGGGTCGGCCGGCCGCAGCTTCGCACGGGACCGAACCCCCTGTCTCCGGCACGGCCAGACCCCGAGCCGGCAGACAGCAGCCTCCCGCTTCACGGCACAGTCGGCCCCCAACCCGCCCGAGTTCTGATCGCCGGGACACGGGACAGCCGGCCGCGCCGCCCGAGGCCGGACACCTGGAGCCCGGGACCGCCGTCCCTGACAAAGCCAAAGTCGGACCCGGACCCCGCTGCGGCTAGCACACGCGTCGCCCAGGACCGCAGCCTACGACCTCGGGACGGTCGCATCCCGCGCCTCCGGCAGGAGCTACCCGGGAGGGCAGGACGGCGTGCCGCAGCTCCGCAAGAGACCGAACCTGCTGGATTCCGGGACGGCCAGAGCCCGAGCCGGTGGGCAGCAGCCTCCCGCTTCACGGCTCGGCAGGCACCCACGTCGCCCGACTTCGGACCCACGGGACAGCCGGCACCCGCGCCGCCGGAGGCCGGACACACGGGCCTCGGCATCGCCGTCCGCGAACCTCACGACGTTCCACACGGTCTCCGGTGCGTCCAGCACACGCATCGCAAAGACCGGAGCCCAGATTATAGGATCAGCCAGCCACGTGCCGCCCGAGGAAGGACCGGGAACCCGGTGCGCTTGGCACATGCGTCGCCCAAGAACGGCGCCCAGGGCCGCGGGATGATCGTGCGTCACGCAGCCCGAGTTCGGACCCCCGGAACACGGGACAGCCGGCACCTGTGCCTACTCTTGGGGACTTGGAAAGAGTCCTGATGCTGTGCCAGCACTATGCAGCAATAGGCACAACACTGGAGTGATTTCAGTGTTGTTCCAGCTACGAGTGCAGAGTACAGCACTGTGCGGGCTGCTGCAGGGAAACGGTGACTCCAGCTCAGACAGACCCAACACAACTTCCACCCCTTATTCCATAACTGTTGTGTCACAATCAGGTACAGTTTAGTATATAGATGGTCTCATCACCATAGTTTTCTGTCCATTGAAGCATTTTTATGTCTGTACTTCTCTTTATTCTATAGGTCTTTTCCCAAAATGCTCATAAAAATTGTTGATGGTTTCACCATCATCTGTCAAAGTGGTCACTCAGGGCAGGCGAAGTTGGTTTTCTTGACACCAGCACCAGCTTAGCTCACATCACTGTTGCACTTGCCCGGTTCCTTGCAAAGTTGACCTTTCATTGGTTCTGCAGTGTCTTCCTACAACACATAACTTGGATGACAGATTAATTTTCTCCCAGTGTTAAATCTTTTTGAGGCACACACTTGATATCCCCATCTTTCTGCATCGCCCACCAGGTATACCCTGGACCTTGGGCAAAGACAATCCCACGAGTGCAATCCCACAGCACTTGTCTTTCCAGGCCCAAGATAGTGTTTCGGGCCGTGGCATGGTTTACCGGGTATGTTTCCAGCCACCCATTAGTTGCTTCTTCCATGGTGAGTATGTACCGTTTGCCTTGGCGGGTTTGTGGAAGTGGTCCGATGTAGTCAATCTGCCAGACCTCACCAGGTCGAAATCCAAGCCATCTCCCACTATTCCAGGGAGACTTTACCCTCATGGCTCGTTTGATTGCAGCACAGGTCTTACACTGATGGGTAACCTGTGTGATGGCCTCAATGGTCAGTTCCGCTTTCGAGTCACTCAATATAGAGGACTCACAAGCTGACTATAACCTGGCACATGCATTCTCCAAAATCCCACAAGACCTAGGAACTCTTCTGTTTCTTTTTTGCTGGTTGGCGGAGACAGAACTGTTATTTTGTTGATCACATCCGTCGGAATGTGGCGACGTCCATCCTGCCATTTTAACCCCAAGAACTGGATTTCTTGCGCAGGTCCCTTGACCTTATTCTGTTTAATGGCAAATCCAGCTTTCAGGAGAATTGGAATTATTTTCTTCCCTTTCCCAAAAACTTCTTCTGCTGTGTTACCCCATACGATGATATCATCGATATACTGCAGGTGTTCAGGAGCGTTCCCCTGTTCCAGTGTCGTCTGGATCAGTCCATGGCAGATGGCAGGGCTGTGTTTCCACCCCTGGGGCAGCCGATTCCAAGTATACTGAATGCCCCTCCAAGTGAAAGCAAATAGTGGCCTTCATGCTGCTGCTAGACGGATAGAGAAAAATGCATTAGCAGTATCAATAGTAGCATTCCACTTGGCTGCCTTTGCCTCTAGTTCGTACTGGAGTTCTAGCATGTCTGGCACTGCTGCACTTAGTGGTGGTGTGACTTCATTCAGGCCCCGATAGTCCACTGTTAGCCTCCACTCGCCATTGGACTTTCGCACTGGCCATATAGGACTGTTAAAAGGTGAATGAGTCTTGCTGATCACTCCTTGGCTCTCCAGATGGTGAACTAACTCATGGAGAGGAATCAGGGAGTCTCGGTTGGTGCGCTATTGCCGCCGGTGCACAGTTGTAGTCGCAATTGGCACTTGCTGTTCTTCAATCCTCAGCAATCCTACAGCAGAAGGGTCTCTCTTGTGAGAGACCAGGCAGGGTAGACAGCTGCTTAATCTTCTCTGTGCTCAAGGCAGCTATGCCAAAAGCCCACCGGTACCCTGTTGGATCCTTGAGGTACCCTTTCCTGAGGTAGTCTATGCCGACGATGCACAGAGCCTCTGGGCCAGTCACGATGGGGTGCTTTTGCCACTCATTCCCCGTTAGACTCACTTCAGCTTCCGATATGGTTAGCTCTTGGGATCTCCCCGTCACTCCGGAGATAGAGATGGGTTCTGCCCCTTGGTGGCCTGACGGCATTAGGGTACACTGTGCGCCTGTGTCCACTAAAGCTTTCTATTTTTGTGGTTCCGGTGTGCCAGGCCATCGAATCCACACAGTCCAGTAAATCCGGTTGTCCCTCTCCTCTACGTGGCCAGAGGCAGGGCCCCACTAGTCCTGGTCGGAGTATCTATCAATTATTTCTTCCAAACGTGAAGGAGAAGTCTCTTCATCAGGGTCAGGAGTATTACTGTTCCTTCTACTCCCTCTGGGGGACTGTTCAACAGAAACTCGGTCAGCAATCCTCCTAGGGGCCCTCTTTGTTGCTGCTGTATCTTTCCGTAGCTCACGTACCTGAGCAGCTAGGGCCGAGGTCGGTTCACCGTCCCACTTCCTCATATCTTCCCCGTGGTCAAGTAAATAAAACCACAAGGTACCTAGAGGTGTGCATCCCGGATTCTCCCTTGTTTGAGCCGGGGACTGCTGGTGCTTGAAGGCCGAAAGATTTTTCCGTCTAGGTGAGGACGAAGCTATGTGTTCATCTAACCGTTGGGACAGTCTCTCCACAGCTGAAATGCAGCCCCGTACTTGGGCAGAGAGATTTTCTTCATATTTATGAAGTTGATTGGACACGTTATCCACAGTTGGCCCCATCCCCTCGTCCTAACCCATGACTGCCGGTGTGCTGGCATGTGTTGGGGGTGCAGCCCGTAGAAACTTCCGCCACATGGACGCTGTGCATTGGACTTCATCGGGGTCTTTAGGTGCCTGGGCGTTGTTTAAAACACTATAAAGCATCTCCAGCACAGCTAATTCCCGCAGCTGCTGGAATCATCCATATCCACAGTGGTCCCTTATCCATAGTGGTCCATTTGTTTACTTGGGAGACAGTACCCTCTTTGTGGGGATACCTTTCTTTCGCAGTTGTTAGGATTCGCCTCCAGAGGCTGATAACTTGTGCCTCTCTTCCAATTACTCTGTCAATGAGTCTTTCTCTAGAAAGGGATCCCAGCTGCTTGGCTTCGTTGCCTTCTAGCTGTTGGGTATTGGCCCCACTATCCCAGCGTCGAAGCAGCCAAGTGAGGATGTGCTCACCTGGACGGCGACTGAAGGCTTTTCGTATTTCTCGCAGCTCACTCAAGGATAGAGACCGAGTAGTTTCTGATTCATCTATGATTTCAGTCTCTTCTTCGTGATGTTGCCGTGATAACGCTGCTTTAGAGCCGCTTGCCTTTTCCTCTTCTCCCTCATCCATAGGAGGCGCTCCTTCCCTTATTAAACGACCTGATCTCCGTTTCCACTGTTTCGTCTTTACTACAGGGGCGACTGATACCAAAGGTGGTCGGTCATCTGGGGTGGTCACAGTGTGTGCTGTCTCATCATCAAATTCAAGAACCTCCCTATCCCCTTGAGGGTGCTGGGCAATGTTAATTGACATCTGATAGGCGTAAGCCAGACCCCAGCAGAGTGCAGCCAGCTGGTGGAGTTCTCTAGTATTGCCAGGGTCAGGGCATACATCTTTCAAACATTCTACCACCTTTCTTGGATTTTGTACTTGTTCAGGGGTGAAATTTAGAACCATTGGAGGAGAAAACCGTGATAGGTACCTGCCCAAATCCCCCCACACACCTTGCCACCCACAACTTTGTCTGGGGACAGGTCCTTGGATAATATTCTTAATAAACTGCTTTGCCTTGGGGAAGAAGACAAACACTACACCTAGTAAGAGGAGGATAAGATCTCACCGGGGTATCCAAGATACTGAAAGGCTGCTGTAATTAGCCCACAGGGAGAAAAGTAGAAGACACCACACCCGATATTATTCACTGATTGACTGCTGGGGGCAAAAAAGAAGGCACTGTAATTCTTAATATTGTCAATAATATAATCTCCAGGAGACCAGGAGGATAACAATGCCGGGCTTGAATACCAAACCAAACTGAAGGCCAGTATGTTACAGCACAACATGTTAAAAAAACAAGCACAGACTTCAACATTTTCTCCGATCGGATGTAAAGGAAAAAAGAAAACAGAGTGGGCTACATACAACATATCCACACAGAAAAATATTACCAGAAAACCGAGCATTATGACAACCAATATGGTAGTTGTAAATACTTCAATCAGTACTACTGTTATCTCAACCCTCGAGCCCCACGTTGGGGGCCAAAAAGGACAGAGGTAGTATTACTCAGGTGGGCAGCCGAGCTCCACCACAACCGCTCCCTCACTCCCCCTCTCGTCAAAGAGGGAGGGGGAGAAAATACAACACAATCCCGGGGCACGGGATTCTGTCCTCCGGTGGCGCGGGTGCCAGTTGTCCTGTGTTCCGGGGGTCCGAACTCGGGCTGCGTGACGCACGACCATCCCGCAGCCCTGGGCGCCGTTCTTGGGCGACGCATGTGCCAAGCGCACCGGGTTCCCGGTCCGACCTCGGGCGGCGCGGGGCTGGCTGATCCTATAATCTGGGCTCCGGTCTTTGCGATGCGTGTGCTGGACGCACCGGAGACCGTGTGTGACTTCGTGCGGTTCGGGGACGGCGATGCCGAGGCCCGTGTGTCCGGCCTCCGGCGGCGCGGGTGCCGGCTGTCCCGTGGGTCCGAAGTCGGGCGACGTGGGTGCCTGCCGAGCCGTGAAGCGGGAGGCTGCTGCCCACCGGCTCGGGCTCTGGCCGTCCCGGAATCCAGCAGGTTCGGTCTCTTGCGGAGCTGCGGCACGCCGTCCTGCCCTCCCGGGTAGCTCCTGCCGGAGGCGCGGGATGCGACCGTCCCGAGGTCGTAGGCTGCGGTCCTGGGCGACGCGTGTGCTAGCCGCAGCGGGGTCCGGGTCCGACTTTGGCTTTGTCAGGGACGGCGGTCCCGGGCTCCAGGTGTCCGGCCTCGGGCGGCGCGGCCGGCTGTCCCGTGTCCCGGCGATCAGAACTCGGGCGGGTTGGGGGCCGACTGTGCCGTGAAGCGGGAGGCTGCTGTCTGCCGGCTCGGGGTCTGGCCGTGCCGGAGACAGGGGGTTCGGTCCCGTGCGAAGCTGCGGCCGGCCGACCCGCGCTCCCCGTTTCTCTATCCCGGGGCGCGGAATCCGACCCTCGCAAGCTCCTGGGCTCCGTTGTCGGGAGACGCTTGTGCTAGTCGCAGCGGTGCGGCCGGCCGTCCCGATTCTCTGGGATCCGGTCTTGGGCGACGCTTGGGAGCCCAGAAGCTCTTGGGAACCCAGCTGCTAGGGACAGCCGGCCCCGCGCCGCCCGAGGCGGGACACCTGGACACCGCGACCGCCGGCCCCGAGAAGCCGAGTTCGGCCCCGGAGCCCGCTGAGTCTAGCACAAGACCGGTGCCCAGGGTTTCGGGACGGCCGGCCACCGAACCGCACGGCACCGAAAGCCCGCTCTCTGGGAAGCCGGCGGACGCCAGCCCCCCGCTTCACTGCACGGCCGGCCCCCACGCCCCCTGAAGTCGGATCCCCGGGACACGACATAGCCGGCCCCCGCTAGCCGACGGCCCCGGAATCGCCGTCCCCGAACCGTCCGATGTCGGACCCGGCACCCGGCTTGCAAACGCGTCGCACAAGACCGGAGCACAGGGGCTCGGAAGAGCCAGCTCCCGCCCTGCCGGAGGCCGGACTCCCGGGCTATGTCCACATGTCTCTTCAATACTTTTAAGGATCGGGTCTCTTACCACTTCCCCCGGGCAGCCCGTTCTAATATCAAAGCACCCCTTCCATGAAGAAATGCTTATTCAGTATCGAGCTAGCCAGTGCTGGTAAACAGAGGTGTTTCTCCCTAGGGGTAGGGCTTGGCATTTCCCTCTCCTGAACTTCAAAAGGTTCCTGCCTGCCCCTATCTGCAGCCTGTCAAGGTTCCCCTGAATGCGCAGCCCCCCCATACAAGCGCCTTTTCCACAGAAGCCACCGACCACCCGCCGCCTCGCCCCCTCCCAATTTGGCCTGCCCCAGGGCGCCACCGACCACCAACCTCCTTGCAGCACCACGCCTCAGCATCCCGAGCTATCCCGACAGCTTCCACCCATCGGGAGGTCCCACTTGTAATAAATGACCGAGTCCCAAATAGGCTTACAATTAATGTTTATGATTTATTAAAGGAATAGAGGTAAGCAAGCAGCGCTGGGTGCGCCAGGAGTCTCTGCTCCACCAAGACGCACACAAGTTACATCAGGCGGCTGGTTTTTATGCTGCTAGGCTAATACATATTCATTACTACTTCTACAAAAGGCAGGGTTATTCTAATTAGTTCCCAGAATCCAAACCCTCCCACTGGTGCAGGCGTTATCAGTCTCCGGTGGTCCCTCTGGGGGCCGCTCGTACTGAAGGCTCGTAGTCTTCCTCCCAGGCTTTGTCCTTTGGTCGTTCTTCAGCTTCTCCCCTCCCCTTATTTAGTAGTTGCTGGGCCAGATGTCAGAAAGCTGTGTCTCGTGCAATAGTCCGCACAGGCACTGCATAGCAAACACACCAAGTAACATTGACTTCAGTTACTCACAACAGTTACTCACCTGATAAAGAACTGCATGCAATAAAGGCACCAAGTACTACATTATTCTAACAGATCCTACTAGATCCTACATACCATTTGGCAAATGGTATGTAGGATCCTACTAGATGTATGATCCTACATACCATTTGGCCCCGACTAGCACCCAAACCCAATCACCTGGGAAGGGTAGGGGCAAAGCACAAGGAAGTAGGAAGAGAGCAGCAGCAGCAGCTGTGGTGTTTTTTTTTTTTTTTTTTTTTTTTTTTGTGTGTGTGTGTGATTTTTCTTTTTATTTTTTAATCAGTTTTAGCTCAAAAGCATGCATAGTGCAGACAAGAGAACTAGGGTGTTTCTAGAAGCAAAAATCCCCATGCTTTTGCTGCAGCTTTCAATATTAAAAGACATTATGACCAAGCAAGTAATTGGAACTCTTCCAACTGCAATTAGCTCAAACTTTTATTTACGTATAAAGAAAAAACTAGGAGTAGAACATCTGCTCCATCTTTTCCTCTTTCACCTTGCCATAGGCAGCTCTGGCTGTGACGTCCCAGATTGCATACTGCGTTTCAGCTTTAACAAATGAAAACCTTTACCCTAACCCTTACCCTTATCCTAACCATTAGCTTAGCTTTATTCTTACCCTAAACCTAACCCTAATCCTTACACTTACCCTAATCCTTACCCTACCCTTACCCTAAACCTAACCCTAATCCTTACCCTACCCTTATACTTACCATTACTCTATCCTTTACCTTAACTCTTACCCTTACCCTAACCCTTACCCCAACCCTTACCCTAAACCTAACCCTTTCCCTAAACCTTATCCTCACCCTCAGCCTTACCCTTAGCCTTACCCTAACCCTTACCTTTGCCCTAACCCTTACCCTAATCTGAACCCAAACCCTAACCCTAATACCCTCACCCTAACCCTTACTCTAACCCTAACCACAGTCCCTAACCCCTAACCCCTAACATCTAACCCTCACCCTAACCCTATAAACCTAACCCTAACCTATCCCTAACCATAACCCTCTAAGCCTAACCCTAAACCACTAACCCTAACAATAACCCCCAACCCCAACCCTCACCCGAAACCCTAACTCTAGCCCCAGCCCTAGCCCCTAACCCTAGTTCCCGAGAACTACATCTCCCGGTATGCTCTGGGCATTCAACATGGCCTCCCGGAAGTCCCGAATCCGAAAACTACATTTCCCGGCATACTCTGGGTACGCAACATGGCCTCCCGGAAGTCCGGAGTCCCGAGAACTACATCTCCCGGCATGCTCTGGGCACACAACATGGCCTCCCACTGCCGGAAAACTACACCTACCAGCATTCCCCGCACAGCCAGCATGGCCAATCACAGGCCGAGTGCTCGAGAACTGCATTTACCAGCACTCACTGGAACCCTCACCGCCCTTACAAAAAAAGCCTCAAGCCCTAACATCCAAAAAACCTCGAAACCCCTACAGACCTAACCCAAACTATTTACCACACTAAACCCCTGAAGACCTATGCCTAAAACCCCCAACCCAAAATCTTAGGATGCTCAAAACCCAAACCCAACCCAAAACGTTAGGAATGCTCAAAGCCCTAGCCCAAAAACTTAGGGCGCTCCAAACCCTAACCCCAAAACATTAAGACGCAAAAAACCCTAACCCAAAAACTTAGGGTAATACACCATAAATGTTTGTTCATTGTCTTTTGTATTATAAAAACAAGGAGTTCTGTTTGAGGAGCGGGAGTTGCGAAAGCTCCCTGCTGAAGTAAGAAACTGCATAATGCTTGCCTAGACACTATGAAAATTCTTTTGCTTAATTTTCTTAAAACCGTTGGGTTTTGTTGGGTTTTCCGTGGTCATCATGGTGGAAAAGTGTAAATTGTGGGTTTTGGAGAACATCAGGTAGGTTTAGGGTGGTTTTGGAATTGGATCCATGCTTTTTGGGGATTTTCTTCCAGTTTTGGGGGTTATCCCGTTCTTTTTTGGGGTGTTTTTGACATGTTTTGATGTCTCTGTTGGGTTTCATTGGGTTTTCCGTGGTCATCATGGTGGAAAAGTGTAAATTGTGGGTTTTGGAGAACATCAGGTAGGTTTAGGGGGACTTTTGGGGCAGATTCATGGTTTTTAGGGTTTTCTTCTGTTTTTTTCTAGTGATCCAGTTGGTTTTCGGCGTGTTTTTGACGTGTTTTGTGGTCTCTGTTGGGTTTCGTTGGGTTTTCCGTGGTCATCATGGTGGAAAAGTGTAAATTGTGGGTTTTGGAGAACATCAGGTAGGTTTAGGGGGACTTTTGGGGTGGATTCATGATATATGGGGTTTTCTTCTGTTTTTTTTTTTTTTTTTTTTTTGGGGAGGGGGGGTGATCCAATTCATTTTGGGGGTGTTTTTGACGTGTTTTGGGGTCTCCATTGGGTTTCGTTGCGTTTTCCGTGGTCATCATGGTGGAAAAGGGTAAATTGTTGGTTTTGGAGAACATCAGGTAGGTTTAGGTTGGTTTTGGGATTGGATCTATGGTTTTGGGGGATTTTCTTTCGTTTTTGGGGGTGATCCCGTTCTTTTTTGGGGTGTTTTTGACGTGTTTTGGGGTCTCCGTTGGTATTCCTTGGGTTTTCCGTGGTCATGGTGGTGGAAAATTGTAAATTGTGGGTTTTGGAGAACTTCAGGTAGGTTTAGGGGACTTTTGGGGTGGATTCATGGTATTTGGGGTTTTCTTCTGTTTTTTTTGGGTGATCCTGTTCTTTTTTGGGGTGTTTATGACGTGTTTTGGGGTCTCCGTTGGGTTTTAGTTGGGTTCTTGTTGGTCATCATGGTGAAAAAGTGTAAATTGTGGCTTTTGGAGAACATCAGGTAGGTATAGGGTGGTTTGGGGATTGGATCCGTGCTTTTTGGGGATTTTCTTCCAGTTTATGGGTGATCCCTTTATTTTTGGGGTGTTTTTGACGTGTTTTGGTGTCTCCTTTTGGGTTTTCGTTTGGTTCATGTTGGTCATCCTGGTGAAAAAGTGTAAATTGTGGCTTTTGGAGAACATCAGGTAGGTTTAGGGGGACTTTTGGGGTGGATCTATGGCTTTTGGGGTTTTCTTTCGTTTTTAGGGTTTATCCCGTTCTTGTTTGGGGTGTTTTTGACTTCTTTTGGGGTCTCCGTTGGGTTTCGTTGGGTTTTCCATGGTCATCATGTTGGAAAATTGTAAATTGTGGGTTTTGGAGATCATCAGGTAGGTTTAGGGTGGTTTTGGGGTGGATCTATGATTTTGAAGGATTTTCTTCCAATTTTGGGGGTGATCCCTTTCTTTCTTTTTTTTTTTTTTTTTTTTTTTTTTTTTTTTTTTTTTTTACGTGTTTTGTGGTCTCCGTTGGGTTTCGTTGGGTTTTCCGTGGTCATCATGGTGGAAAAGGGTAAATTGTGGGTTTTGAAGAACTTCACGAAGGTTTAGGGAGACTTTTCTGGTGGATTCATGGTTTTTGGGCTTTTCTTCTGTTTTTTGGGGGTGATCCTGTTCTTTTTTAGGTTGTTTTTGACGTGTTTTTGTGTCTCCGTTGGGTTTTGTTTGGTTCTCGTTGGTCGTTAAGGTAAATGGGAGTGGATTGTGGGTTTTGAAGAAGATCAGGTGAGTTTAGGTTGGTTTTGGGGGGAAATTCATAGTTTTGTTTTTTTTTTTCTTCTGATCCTGTTCTTTTTTTGGGGTGTTTTTGACGTGTTTTGGGGTTTCCGTTGCATTTCATTGAGTTCCTAATGGGTTTTATGGTGGTTGGGAGTGTACTTTGGGATTTGGAGAAGATCAGGTAGGTTTAGGGTGGTTTTGGGATTGGATCAGTGCTTTTTGGGGATTTTGTTCCAGTTTTGGGGGTGATCCCGTTCTTTTTTGGGGTGCTTTTGACGTGTTTTGGGTTCTCCGTTGGGTTTTAGTTGGGTTCTTGTTGGTCATCATGGTGGAAAAGTGTAAATTGAGGGTTTTGGAGGACATCACGTAGTTTTAGGGGGACTTTTGGGGCATAGTCATGTTTTTTGGTGTTTTCTTTCGTTTTTGGGGTTGAACCAGTTCTTGTTTGGGGCGTTTTTGACGTTTTTGGGGTCTCCGTTGGGTTTTGTTGGGTTCTCTTTGGTCGTTAAGGTAAATGGGAGTGGATTGTGGGTTTTGAAGAAGATCAGGTGAGTTTAGGGTGGTTTTGGGGGGAAATTCATAGTTTTTGGTGTTTTTTTTCTTCTGTTCCAGTTCTTTGTTGGGGAGTTTTTGACGTGTTTTGGGGTTTCCGTTGTGTTTCGTTGAGTTCCTAATGGGTTTTATAGTGGTTGGGAGTGGATTGTACATTTAGGAGAACATCAGGTAGGTTTAAGGGTTTTTTTGGGGGGTTAAGTCACGTATTTTCTTCTGATCTGGTTCGCTTTTGGTTTTTTTTTGAGGTGTTTTGGTGTTTCCGTTGCGGTTCGTTGAGTTCCTAATGGGCTTTATGGTGGTTGGGAGTGGACTTTGGGATTTGGAGAACATCAGGTAGGTTTAGGGTGGTTTTGGGGTGGATCTATCTATGGTTTTGTGGAGAAAATCACGTAAGTTTAGGGGGATTTTTGTTGTGGATCTATGGCTTTTGGTGTTTTCTTTCATTTTTGAGTTTGAACCAGTTCTTTTTTTGGGGTGTTTTTGACGTGTTTCGGTGTTTCCGTTGCGTTTCGTTGAGTTCCTAATGGGTTTTATGTTGGTTGGGAGTGGACTTTAAGATTTGGAGAACATCAGGTAGGTTTTCGTTGGTTTTGGGATTGGATCAGTGCTTTTTGGGGATTTTAGTTCCATTTTGGGGGTGATCCCGTTCTTGTTTGGGATGCTTTTGACGTGTTTTGGGTTCTCCGTTGGGTGTTAGTTGGGTTCTTGTTGGTCATCATGGTGGAAAAGTGTAAATTGAGGGTTTTGGAGAAAATCACGCAGGTTTAGGGGGACATTTGGGGCAGAGTCATGTTTTTTGGGGTTTCCTTCTGTTTTTTGGTGTTGTCCTGTTATTTTTTCGGAAGTTTTTGAGGTGTTTGGGGTTTCTGTTGTTTTTCTTTGAGTTCCTAATGGGTTTTATAGTGTTTGGGAGAGGATTGTACGTTTAGGAGAACATCAGGTAGGTTTAAGTTTTTTTTTTGGGGGGTTTATATCACGTATTTTCTTCTGATCCGGTTCGCTTTTGGGGTGTTTTTGAGGTGTTTTGGCGTTTCCGTTGCGTTTTGTTGAGTTCCTAATGGGTTTTCTGGTGGTTGGGAGTAAACTTTGGGATTTGGAGAACATCAGGTAAGTTTAGGGTGGTTTTGGAATTGGTTCCTTGGTTTTTGGGGATTTTCTTCCAGTTTTGGGGGTGATTCCGTTCTTGTTTGGGGTGTTTTTGACGTGTTTTGGGTTCTCCGTTGGGTTTTAGTTGGGTTCTTGTTGGTCATCGTTGTGGAAAAGTGTAAATTGTGGGTTTTTGAGAGCATCAGGTAGGTTTAGGGTAGTTTTGTAGAAAAATTCATAGTTTTGTTTTTTTTTTACTTCTGATCCAGTCCTTTTCTGGGGTGTTTTTGACGTGTTTTGGTTTCTCCGTTAGGTTTCGTTGGGTTTTCCACAGTCATCGTGGTGAAAAAGAGTAAATTGTGGGTTTTGGAGAACATCAGGTAGGTTTAGGGTGGTTTTAGGGTGGATCTATGGTATTTGGGGTTTTCTTCTGTTGTTTTTGGGGTGATCCCGTTCTTTTTTGGGGTGTTTTTGACGTGTTTTGGTGTCTCGGTCGGGTTTTAGATTGGTTCTTGTTGGTCATCATGGTGGAAAAGTGTAAATTGCGGATTTTGGAGAACGTCAGGTAGGTTTAGGAGGACTTTTGGGATGGATCTATGGCTTTTAGTGTTTTCTTTCGTTTTGGGGGTTGATCCTATTCTTTTTTTGGGGTGTTTTTGAGGTGTTTTGGGGTCTCCGTTGGGTTTCGTTGGGTTCTCGTTGGTTATTAAGGTAAATGAGAGTGGATTGTGGGTTTTGGAGAAGATCAGGTGAGTTTAGGGTCGTTTTGTAGAAAAATTCGGAGTGTTTGGCTTTTTTTTCTTCTGATCCCGTTCTTTTTTGGGGTGTTTTTGAGGTGTTTTGGGGTCTCTGTTGGGTTTTGTTGGGTTTCCATTGGGTTTTCTGATGGTTGGGAGTGGATTGTACATTTAGGAGAACATCAGGTAGGTTTAAGGGTTTTTTGGGGGTTAAATCACGTTTTTTCTTCTGATCCGTTTCGCTTTTGGGGTGTTTTTGAGGTGTTCTGGCGTTTCCGTTGCGTTTCGTTGAGTTCCTAATGGGTTTTCTGGTGGTTGGGAGTGGACTTTGGGATTTGGAGCACATCAGGTAGGTTTAGGGTGGTTTTGGGATTGGATCCGTGCTTTTGGGGGATTTTCTTCCAGTTTTGGGGGTGATCCCGTTCTTGCTTGGGGTGTTTTTGACGTGTTTTGTGTTCTCCATTGGGTTTCGTTGGGTTTTCCGTTGGCATCATGGTGGAAAAGTGAAAATTGTGGGTTTTGGATAACTTCAGGGAGGTTTAGGGGGACTTTTGGGGTGGATTCATGTTATTTCGGCTCTTCTTCTGTTTTTTGGGGTGATCCTGTTCTTTTTTGGGGTGTTTCTGGCGTGTTATTGGGTCTCCGTTGGGTTTTGTTGGGTTCTCGTTGGTCATCATGGTGAAAAAGTGTAAATTGTGGGTTTTGGAGAACATCAGGTAGGTTTAGGGGGACTTTTGGGGTGGATCAATGGCTTTTAGGTTTTTCTTTCGGTTTTGGAGTTGATCCCGTTCTTTTTTGGGGTGTTTTTGACGTGTTTTGTGGTCTCCTTTGGGTTTTCGTTTGGTTCATGTTGGTCATCATGGTGGAAAAGGGTAAATTGTGGGTTTTGGGGAACATCAGGTATGTTTAGGGGGACTTTTGTGTTGGATCTATGGCTTTTATGTTTTTCTTTCGGTTTTGGGGTTGATGCCATTCTTTTTTGGGGTGTTTTTGACGTGTTTTGGGGTCTCCGTTGTGTTTCGTTGGGTTTTCCATTGTCATCATGTTGGAAATGTGTAAATTTTGTGTTTTGGAGAACGTTAGGTAGGTTTAGGGTGGTTTTGGGATTGGATCAGTGCTTTTTGGGGATTTTGTTCCAGTTTTGGGGGTGATCCCGTTCTTTTTTGGGGTGCTTTTGACGTGTTTTGGGTTCTCCGTTGGGTTTTAGTTGGGTTCTTGTTGGTCATCATGGTGGAAAAGTGTAAATTGAGGGTTTTGGAGGACATCACGTAGTTTTAGGGGGACTTTTGGGGCATAGTCATGTTTTTTGGTGTTTTCTTTCGTTTTTGGGGTTGAACCAGTTCTTGTTTGGGGCGTTTTTGACGTTTTTGGGGTCTCCGTTGGGTTTTGTTGGGTTCTCTTTGGTCGTTAAGGTAAATGGGAGTGGATTGTGGGTTTTGAAGAAGATCAGGTGAGTTTAGGGTGGTTTTGGGGGGAAATTCATAGTTTTTGGTGTTTTTTTTCTTCTGTTCCAGTTCTTTGTTGGGGAGTTTTTGACGTGTTTTGGGGTTTCCGTTGTGTTTCGTTGAGTTCCTAATGGGTTTTATAGTGGTTGGGAGTGGATTGTACATTTAGGAGAACATCAGGTAGGTTTAAGGGTTTTTTTGGGGGGTTAAGTCACGTATTTTCTTCTGATCTGGTTCGCTTTTGGTTTTTTTTTGAGGTGTTTTGGTGTTTCCGTTGCGGTTCGTTGAGTTCCTAATGGGCTTTATGGTGGTTGGGAGTGGACTTTGGGATTTGGAGAACATCAGGTAGGTTTAGGGTGGTTTTGGGGTGGATCTATCTATGGTTTTGTGGAGAAAATCACGTAAGTTTAGGGGGATTTTTGTTGTGGATCTATGGCTTTTGGTGTTTTCTTTCATTTTTGAGTTTGAACCAGTTCTTTTTTTGGGGTGTTTTTGACGTGTTTCGGTGTTTCCGTTGCGTTTCGTTGAGTTCCTAATGGGTTTTATGTTGGTTGGGAGTGGACTTTAAGATTTGGAGAACATCAGGTAGGTTTTCGTTGGTTTTGGGATTGGATCAGTGCTTTTTGGGGATTTTAGTTCCATTTTGGGGGTGATCCCGTTCTTGTTTGGGATGCTTTTGACGTGTTTTGGGTTCTCCGTTGGGTGTTAGTTGGGTTCTTGTTGGTCATCATGGTGGAAAAGTGTAAATTGAGGGTTTTGGAGAAAATCACGCAGGTTTAGGGGGACATTTGGGGCAGAGTCATGTTTTTTGGGGTTTTCTTCTGTTTTTTGGTGTTGTCCTGTTATTTTTTCGGAAGTTTTTGAGGTGTTTGGGGTTTCTGTTGTTTTTCTTTGAGTTCCTAATGGGTTTTATAGTGTTTGGGAGAGGATTGTACGTTTAGGAGAACATCAGGTAGGTTTAAGTTTTTTTTTTGGGGGGTTTATATCACGTATTTTCTTCTGATCCGGTTCGCTTTTGGGGTGTTTTTGAGGTGTTTTGGCGTTTCCGTTGCGTTTTGTTGAGTTCCTAATGGGTTTTCTGGTGGTTGGGAGTAAACTTTGGGATTTGGAGAACATCAGGTAAGTTTAGGGTGGTTTTGGAATTGGTTCCTTGGTTTTTGGGGATTTTCTTCCAGTTTTGGGGGTGATTCCGTTCTTGTTTGGGGTGTTTTTGACGTGTTTTGGGTTCTCCGTTGGGTTTTAGTTGGGTTCTTGTTGGTCATCGTTGTGGAAAAGTGTAAATTGTGGGTTTTTGAGAGCATCAGGTAGGTTTAGGGTAGTTTTGTAGAAAAATTCATAGTTTTGGTTTTTTTTACTTCTGATCCAGTCCTTTTCTGGGGTGTTTTTGACGTGTTTTGGTTTCTCCGTTAGGTTTCGTTGGGTTTTCCACAGTCATCGTGGTGAAAAAGAGTAAATTGTGGGTTTTGGAGAACATCAGGTAGGTTTAGGGTGGTTTTAGGGTGGATCTATGGTATTTGGGGTTTTCTTCTGTTGTTTTTGGGGTGATCCCGTTCTTTTTTGGGGTGTTTTTGACGTGTTTTGGTGTCTCGGTCGGGTTTTAGGTGGGTTCTTGTTGGTCATCATGGTGGAAAAGTGTAAATTGCGGATTTTGGAGAACGTCAGGTAGGTTTAGGAGGACTTTTGGGATGGATCTATGGCTTTTAGTGTTTTCTTTCGTTTTGGGGGTTGATCCTATTCTTTTTTTGGGGTGTTTTTGAGGTGTTTTGGGGTCTCCGTTGGGTTTCGTTGGGTTCTCGTTGGTTATTAAGGTAAATGAGAGTGGATTGTGGGTTTTGGAGAAGATCAGGTGAGTTTAGGGTCGTTTTGTAGAAAAATTCGGAGTGTTTGGCTTTTTTTTCTTCTGATCCCGTTCTTTTTTGGGGTGTTTTTGAGGTGTTTTGGGGTCTCTGTTGGGTTTTGTTGGGTTTCCATTGGGTTTTCTGATGGTTGGGAGTGGATTGTACATTTAGGAGAACATCAGGTAGGTTTAAGGGTTTTTTGGGGGTTAAATCACGTTTTTTCTTCTGATCCGTTTCGCTTTTGGGGTGTTTTTGAGGTGTTCTGGCGTTTCCGTTGCGTTTCGTTGAGTTCCTAATGGGTTTTCTGGTGGTTGGGAGTGGACTTTGGGATTTGGAGCACATCAGGTAGGTTTAGGGTGGTTTTGGGATTGGATCCGTGCTTTTGGGGGATTTTCTTCCAGTTTTGGGGGTGATCCCGTTCTTGCTTGGGGTGTTTTTGACGTGTTTTGTGTTCTCCATTGGGTTTCGTTGGGTTTTCCGTTGGCATCATGGTGGAAAAGTGAAAATTGTGGGTTTTGGATAACTTCAGGTAGGTTTAGGGGGACTTTTGGGGTGGATTCATGTTATTTCGGCTCTTCTTCTGTTTTTTGGGGTGATCCTGTTCTTTTTTGGGGTGTTTCTGGCGTGTTATTGGGTCTCCGTTGGGTTTTGTTGGGTTCTCGTTGGTCATCATGGTGAAAAAGTGTAAATTGTGGGTTTTGGAGAACATCAGGTAGGTTTAGGGGGACTTTTGGGGTGGATCAATGGCTTTTAGGTTTTTCTTTCGGTTTTGGAGTTGATCCCGTTCTTTTTTGGGGTGTTTTTGACGTGTTTTGTGGTCTCCTTTGGGTTTTCGTTTGGTTCATGTTGGTCATCATGGTGGAAAAGGGTAAATTGTGGGTTTTGGGGAACATCAGGTATGTTTAGGGGGACTTTTGTGTTGGATCTATGGCTTTTATGTTTTTCTTTCGGTTTTGGGGTTGATGCCATTCTTTTTTGGGGTGTTTTTGACGTGTTTTGGGGTCTCCGTTGTGTTTCGTTGGGTTTTCCATTGTCATCATGTTGGAAATGTGTAAATTTTGTGTTTTGGAGAACGTTAGGTAGGTTTAGGGTGGTTTTGGGATTGGATCAGTGCTTTTTGGGGATTTTGTTCCAGTTTTGGGGGTGATCCCGTTCTTTTTTGGGGTGCTTTTGACGTGTTTTGGGTTCTCCGTTGGGTTTTAGTTGGGTTCTTGTTGGTCATCATGGTGGAAAAGTGTAAATTGAGGGTTTTGGAGGACATCACGTAGTTTTAGGGGGACTTTTGGGGCATAGTCATGTTTTTTGGTGTTTTCTTTCATTTTTGGGGTTGAACCAGTTCTTGTTTGGGGCGTTTTTGACGTTTTTGGGGTCTCCGTTGGGTTTTGTTGGGTTCTCTTTGGTCGTTAAGGTAAATGGGAGTGGATTGTGGGTTTTGAAGAAGATCAGGTGAGTTTAGGGTGGTTTTGGGGGGAAATTCATAGTTTTTGGTGTTTTTTTTCTTCTGTTCCAGTTCTTTGTTGGGGAGTTTTTGACGTGTTTTGGGGTTTCCGTTGTGTTTCGTTGAGTTCCTAATGGGTTTTATAGTGGTTGGGAGTGGATTGTACATTTAGGAGAACATCAGGTAGGTTTAAGGGTTTTTTTGGGGGGTTAAGTCACGTATTTTCTTCTGATCTGGTTCGCTTTTGGTTTTTTTTTGAGGTGTTTTGGTGTTTCCGTTGCGGTTCGTTGAGTTCCTAATGGGCTTTATGGTGGTTGGGAGTGGACTTTGGGATTTGGAGAACATCAGGTAGGTTTAGGGTGGTTTTGGGGTGGATCTATCTATGGTTTTGTGGAGAAAATCACGTAAGTTTAGGGGGATTTTTGTTGTGGATCTATGGCTTTTGGTGTTTTCTTTCATTTTTGAGTTTGAACCAGTTCTTTTTTTGGGGTGTTTTTGACGTGTTTCGGTGTTTCCGTTGCGTTTCGTTGAGTTCCTAATGGGTTTTATGTTGGTTGGGAGTGGACTTTAAGATTTGGAGAACATCAGGTAGGTTTTCGTTGGTTTTGGGATTGGATCAGTGCTTTTTGGGGATTTTAGTTCCATTTTGGGGGTGATCCCGTTCTTGTTTGGGATGCTTTTGACGTGTTTTGGGTTCTCCGTTGGGTGTTAGTTGGGTTCTTGTTGGTCATCATGGTGGAAAAGTGTAAATTGAGGGTTTTGGAGAAAATCACGCAGGTTTAGGGGGACATTTGGGGCAGAGTCATGTTTTTTGGGGTTTCCTTCTGTTTTTTGGTGTTGTCCTGTTATTTTTTCGGAAGTTTTTGAGGTGTTTGGGGTTTCTGTTGTTTTTCTTTGAGTTCCTAATGGGTTTTATAGTGTTTGGGAGAGGATTGTACGTTTAGGAGAACATCAGGTAGGTTTAAGTTTTTTTTTGGGGGGGTTTATATCACGTATTTTCTTCTGATCCGGTTCGCTTTTGGGGTGTTTTTGAGGTGTTTTGGCGTTTCCGTTGCGTTTTGTTGAGTTCCTAATGGGTTTTCTGGTGGTTGGGAGTAAACTTTGGGATTTGGAGAACATCAGGTAGGTTTAGGGTGGTTTTGGAATTGGTTCCTTGGTTTTTGGGGATTTTCTTCCAGTTTTGGGGGTGATTCCGTTCTTGTTTGGGGTGTTTTTGACGTGTTTTGGGTTCTCCGTTGGGTTTTAGTTGGGTTCTTGTTGGTCATCGTTGTGGAAAAGTGTAAATTGTGGGTTTTTGAGAGCATCAGGTAGGTTTAGGGTAGTTTTGTAGAAAAATTCATAGTTTTGTTTTTTTTTACTTCTGATCCAGTCCTTTTCTGGGGTGTTTTTGACGTGTTTTGGTTTCTCCGTTAGGTTTCGTTGGGTTTTCCACAGTCATCGTGGTGAAAAAGAGTAAATTGTGGGTTTTGGAGAACATCAGGTAGGTTTAGGGTGGTTTTAGGGTGGATCTATGGTATTTGGGGTTTTCTTCTGTTGTTTTTGGGGTGATCCCGTTCTTTTTTGGGGTGTTTTTGACGTGTTTTGGTGTCTCGGTCGGGTTTTAGGTGGGTTCTTGTTGGTCATCATGGTGGAAAAGTGTAAATTGCGGATTTTGGAGAACGTCAGGTAGGTTTAGGAGGACTTTTGGGATGGATCTATGGCTTTTAGTGTTTTCTTTCGTTTTGGGGGTTGATCCTATTCTTTTTTTGGGGTGTTTTTGAGGTGTTTTGGGGTCTCCGTTGGGTTTCGTTGGGTTCTCGTTGGTTATTAAGGTAAATGAGAGTGGATTGTGGGTTTTGGAGAAGATCAGGTGAGTTTAGGGTCGTTTTGTAGAAAAATTCGGAGTGTTTGGCTTTTTTTTCTTCTGATCCCGTTCTTTTTTGGGGTGTTTTTGAGGTGTTTTGGGGTCTCTGTTGGGTTTTGTTGGGTTTCCATTGGGTTTTCTGATGGTTGGGAGTGGATTGTACATTTAGGAGAACATCAGGTAGGTTTAAGGGTTTTTTGGGGGTTAAATCACGTTTTTTCTTCTGATCCGTTTCGCTTTTGGGGTGTTTTTGAGGTGTTTTGGCGTTTCCGTTGCGTTTCGTTGAGTTCCTAATGGTTTTTCTGGTGGTTGGGAGTGGACTTTGGGATTTGGAGCACATCAGGTAGGTTTAGTGTGGTTTTGGGGTGGATCTATGGTTTTGGGGTTATTTTCTTCCAGTGTTGGGGGTGATCCCGTTCTTGCTTGGGGTGTTTTTGACGTGTTTTGTGTTCTCCATTGGGTTTTAGTTGGGTTCTTGTTGGTCATCGTTGTGGAAAAGTGTAAATTGTGGGTTTTTGAGAGCATCAGGTAGGTTTAGGGTGGTTTGTGGTGGATCTATGGTTTTGGGGGATTTTCTTCCAGTTTTGGGGGTGATCCCGTTCTTGTTTGGGGTGTTTTTTACGTGTTTTGGGTTCTCCGTTGGGTTTTAGTTGGGTTCTTGTTGGTCATCATGGTGGAAAAGTGTAGATTGTGGGTTTTGGAGAACATCAGGTAGGTTTAGGGTGGTTTTGTAGAAAAATTCATAGTTTTGGGGTTTTTTACTTCTGATCCAGTCCTTTTCTGGGGTGTTTTTGACGTGTTTTGGTTTCTCCGTTAGGTTTCGTTGGGTTTTCCACAGTCATCGTGGTGAAAAAGAGTAAATTGTGGGTTTTGGAGAACATCAGGTAGGTTTAGGGGGACTTTTGGTGTGGATATATGGCTTTTGGTTTATTCTTTCGTTTTTAGGGATTATCCCGTTCTTGTTTTTTTTTTTTTTTTTTTGACTTGTTTTGGGGTCAGCAGCCGGGAGAGTCAAGGGAGAGAGCGGCTGTGGTGGTGCTCGGCTGCCCACTTGAGCGGAACCACGACAGTTCCTAATGGGTTTTCTGGTGGTTGGGAGTGGACTTTGGGATTTGGAGAACATCAGGTATGTTTAGGGGGACTTTTGGAGTGGAACTATTGTATTTGGGGTTTTGTTCTGTTTTTTGGAGTGATCCTGTTCTTTTTTGGGGTGTTTTTGACGTGTTTTAGGGTCTCCGATGGGTTTTAGTTGGGCTCTTGTTGGTCATCATGGTGGAAAAGTGTAAATTGTGGGTTTTGGAGAACATCAGGTAGGTTTAGGGGGACTTTTGGGGCAGAGTCATGTTTTTTGGGGTTTTCTTCTGTTTTTTGGTGTTGTCTCGTTCTTTTTTCGGAAGTTTTTGACGTGTTTGGGGTTCTCCGTTTGGTTTTGTTGGGTTCTCGTTGGTCATCATGGTGGAAAATGATAAATTGTGGGTTTTGGAGAACATAGGTGAGTTTAAGTTTTTTTTTTTGGTGGTGAATCTATGGTTTTGGGGGATTTCTTCTGTTTTTTAGGTTTTTCTTCTGGTTTTGGAGTGGTCCCGTTTTTTTTGGGGGTGTTCTTGACGTGTTTTGGGTTCTCCGTAGGGTTTTGTTGGGTTCTCGTTGGTCGTTAAGGTAAATGGGAGTGGATTCTGAGTTTTGAAGAAGATCAGGTGAGTTTAGGGTGGTTTTGGGGGGAAATTCATAGTTTTAGTTGTTTTTTTCTTCTAATCCAGTTCTTTTTTGGGGTGTTTTTGAGGTGTTTTGGGGTTTCCGTTGTGTTTCGTTGAGTTCCTAATGGGTTTTCTGGTGTTTGGGATTGGACTTTGGGATTTGGAGAACATCAGGTAGGTTTAGGGTGGTTTTGGGGTGGATCCATCGTTTTGGGGGATTTTCTTTCGGTTTTGGGGTTGATCCTGTTCTTTTTTGGGGTGTTATTGACGTGTTTTGGGGTCTCCGTTGGGTTTCGTTGGGTTTTCCGTGGTCATCATGGAGGAACAGGTTAAATTGTGGGTTTTGGAGAACATCAGGTAGGTTTAGGGGGACTTTTTGGGCAGAGTCATGTTTTTTGGGGTTTCCTTCTGTTTCTTGGGGTGGTCCCGTTCTTTTTTGGGGTGTTTTTGGTGTGTTTTGAGGTCTCCGTTGGGTTTTGTTGGGTTCTCGTTTGTCATCATGGTTTAAAAGTTGTAAATTGTGGGTTTTGGAGAACATCAGGTAGGTTTAGGGTTGTTTTGGTGTGGATCTATGGCTTTTAGGATTTTCTTTCGGTTTTGGGGTTGATCCCGTTCTTTTTTGGGGTGTTCTTGACGTGTTTTTGTGTCTCCGTGGGGTTTTGTTAGGTTTTTGTAGGTCATCATGGTCGAAAAGTTTAAATTGTGGGTTTTTTAGAACATCAGGTAGGTTTAGTGTGGTTTTGGGGTGGATCTATGGTTTTGGGGTTATTTTCTTCCAGTTTTGGGGGAATTCCTTTCTTGTTTGGGGTGTTTTTGACGTGTTTTGGGGTCTCCGTTGGGTTTTGTTGGGTTCTCGTTGGTCATCATTTTGGAAAAGAGTAAATTGTGATTTTTGGAGAACATCAGGTGAGTTTAAGTTTTTTTGGAGGGTGAATCTTTGGTTTTGTGAAAATTCTTCTGTTTTATTTATTTATTTATTTATTTATTTTTTAAAGCGTTTTCTTCTGTTTTTGGGGTGCTCCCGTTCTTTTTTGGGTTGTTTTTGACGTGTTTTGGGGTCTCCGTTGGGTTTTGTTGGGTTCTTGTTGGTCGTTAAGGTAAATGGGAGTGGATTGTGGGTTTTGAAGAAGATCAGGTGAGTTTAGGGTTGTTTTGGGGGGAAATTCATAGTTTTGTTTTTTTTTTTTCTTCTGATCCAGTTCTTTTTAGGGTTGTTTTTGACGTGTTTTTGTGTTTCCGTTGCATTTCGTTGAGTTCCTAATGGGTTTTGTGGTGGTTGGGAGTGGATTGTACATTTAGGAGAACATCAGGTAGGTTTAAGGGTTTTTTGGGGGTTAAATCACATATTTTCTTCTGATCCGGTTCGCTATTGGGGTGTTTTTGAGGTGTTTTGGCGTTTCCGTTGCGTTTCGTTGAGTTTCTAATGGGTTTTCTGGTGGTTGGGAGTAGACTTTGGGATTTGGAGAACATCAGGTAGGTTTAGGGGGACTTTTGGGGTGGATCTATGGCTTTTGGGGTTTTCTTTTATTTTTTCTGTTGATCCCGTTCTTTTTGGGGGTGTTTTTGACGTGTTTTGTGCTCTCCGTTGGGATTCGTTCGGTTTTCCATGGTCATCATGGTGGAAAAGGGTAAATTGCGGGTTTTGGAGAACATCAGGTAGGTTTAGGGTCGTTTGAAGATTGGATCCGTGCTTTTTGGGGATTTTCTTCCAGTTTTGGGGGTGATTCTGTTCTTGTTTGGGGTGTTTTTGACGTGTTTTGGGTTCTTCGTTTCATTTCGTTGGGTTTTCCTTTGGCATCATGGTGGAAAAGGGTAAATTGTGGGTTTTGAATAACTTCAGGTAGGTTTAGGGGGACTTTTGGGGCAGAGTCATGTTTTTTGGGCTTTTCTTGTGTTATTTTGGGTTCATTCTGTTGTTTTTTGGGTTGTTTTTGACGTGTTTTGGTTCTCCGTTGGGTTTTGTTGGGTTCTTGTTGGTCATCATGGTGAAAAAGTGTAAATTGTGGGTTTTGGAGAACATCAGGTAGGTTTAGGGGGATTTTTGGTGCGGATCTATGGCTTTTGGGGTTTTCTTTCGTTTTTGGGGTTGAACCAGTTGTTTTTTGGGGTGTTTTTGACGTTTTTTGGGGTCTCCGTTGGGTTTTGTTGGGTTCTTGTTGGTCATCATGGTGAAAAAGTGTAAATTGTGGGTTTTGGAGAACATCAGGTAGGTTTAGGGGGATTTTTGGTGCGGATCTATGGCTTTTGCGTTTTCTTTCGTTTTTGGGGTTGAACCAGTTGTTTTTTGGGGTGTTTTTGACGTTTTTTGTGGTCTCCATTGGGTTTTGTTGGGTTCTCGTTGGTCGTTAAGGTAAATGGGAGTGGATTGTGGGTTTTGAAGAAGATCAGGTGAGTTTAGGGTTGTTTTGGGGGGAAATTCATAGTTTTTTTTTTTTTTTCTTCTGATCCGGTTCGCTTTTGGTTTTTTTTTTGAGGTGTTTTGGTGTTTCCGTTGCATTTCGTTGAGTTCCTAATGGGTTTTCTGGTGGTTGGGAGTGGACTTTGGGATTTGGAGAACATCAGGTAGGTTTAGGGTGGTTTTAGGGTGGATCTATGGTATTTGGGGTTTTCTTCTGTTGTTTTTGGGGTGATCCCGTTCTTTTTTGGGGTGTTTTTGACGTGTTTTGGTGTCTCGGTCGGGTTTTAGGTTGGTTCTTGTTGGTCATCATGGTGGAAAAGTGTAAATTGCGGATTTTAGAGAACGTCAGGTAGGTTTAGGAGGACTTTTGGGATGGATCTATGGCTTTTAGTGTTTTCTTTCGTTTTGGGGGTTGATCCTATTCTTTTTTTGGGGTGTTTTTGAGGTGTTTTGGGGTCTCCGTTGGGTTTCGTTGGGTTCTCGTTGGTTATTAAGGTAAATGAGAGTGGATTGTGGGTTTTGGAGAAGATCAGGTGAGTTTAGGGTCGTTTTGTAGAAAAATTCGGAGTGTTTGGCTTTTTTTTCTTCTGATCCCGTTCTTTTCTGGGGTGTTTTTGACGTGTTTTGGGGTCTCCGTTGGGTTTTGTTGGGTTTCCATTGGGTTTTCTGATGGTTGGGAGTGGATTGTACATTGAGGAGAACATCAGGTAGGTTTAAGGGTTTTTTGGAGGTTAAATCACGTTTTTTCTTCTGATCCGTTTCGCTTTTGGGGTGTTTTTGAGGTGTTTTGGCGTTTCCGTTGTGTTTCGTTGAGTTCCTAATGGGTTTTCTGGTGGTTGGGAGTGGACTTTGGGATTTGGAGAAGATCAGGTAGGTTTAGGGTGGTTTTGGGATTGGATCCGTGCTTTTGGGGGATTTTCTTCCAGTTTTGGGGGTGATCCCGTTCTTGCTTGGGGTGTTTTTGACGTGTTTTGTGTTCTCCATTGGGTTTTAGTTGGGTTCTTGTTGGTCATCGTTGTGGAAAAGTGTAAATTGTGGGTTTTGGAGAACATCAGGTAGGTTTAGGGTGGTTTGTGGTGGATCTATGGTTTTGGGGGATTTTTTCGAGTTTTGGGGGTGATCCCGTTCTTGTTTGGGGTGTTTTTGAAATGTTTTGGGTTTTCCGTTGGGTTTTAGATGGGTTCTTGTTGGTCATCATGGTGGAAAAGTGTAAATTGTGGGTTTTGGAGAACATCAGGTAGGTTTAGGGTCGTTTTGGTGTGGATCTATGATTTTGAGGGGTTTTCTTCCAATTTTGGGGGTGATCCTTTTTTTTTTTTTTTTTTTTTTTTTTTTTTTTGTCGTGTTTTGTGCTCTCCGTTGGGATTCGTTCGGTTTTCCATGGTCATCATGGTGGAAAAGGGTAAATTGCGGGTTTTGGAGAACATCAGGTAGGTTTAGGTTGTTTTGGGGATTGGATCCGTGCTTTTTGGGGATTTTCTTCCAGTTTTGGGGGTGATTCCGTTCTTGTTTGGGGTGTTTTTGACGTGTTTTGGGGTCTCCGTTGGATTTCGTTGGGTTTTCCTTTGGCATCATGGTGGAAAAGGGTAAATTGTGGGTTTTGAATAACTTCAGGTAGGTTTAGGGGGACTTTTGGGGCAGAGTCATGTTTTTTGGGCTTTTCTTGTGTTATTTTGGGTTCATTCTGTTGTTTTTTGGGTTGTTTTTGACGTGTTTTGGTTCTCCGTTGGGTTTTGTTGGGTTCTTGTTGGTCATCATGGTGAAAAAGTGTAAATTGTGGGTTTTGGAGAACATCAGGTAGGTTTAGGGGGATTTTTGGTGCGTATCTATGGCTTTTGGGGTTTTCTTTCGTTTTTGGGGTTGAACCAGTTGTTTTTTGGGGTGTTTTTGACGTTTTTTGGGGTCTCCGTTGGGTTTTGATGGGTTCTCGTTGGTCGTTAAGGTAAATGGGCGTGGATTGTGGGTTTTGAAGAAGATCAGGTGAGTTTAGGGTGGTTTTGGGGGGAAATTCATAGTTTTGTTTTTTTTTTTTTCTTCTGATCCTGTTCTTTTTTGGGGTGTTTTTGACGTGTTTTTGTGTTTCCGTTGCATTTCGTTGAGTTCCTAATGGGTTTTCTGGTGGTTGGGAGTGGACTTTGGGATTTGGAGAAGATCAGGTAGGTTTAGGGTGGTTTTGGGGTGGATCTATGGTTTTGGGGTTATTTTCTTGCAGTTTTGGGGGAATTCCTTTCTTGTTTGGGGTGTTTTTGACGTGTTTTGGGGTTTTCGTTGCGTTTCGTTGAGTTCCTAATGGGTTTTCTGGTGGTTGGGAGTGGACTTTGGGATTTGGAGCACATCAGGTAGGTTTAGGGTGGTTTTGGGATTGGATCCGTGCTTTTGGGGGATTTTCTTCCAGTTTTGGGGGTGATCCCGTTCTTGCTTGGGGTGTTTTTGACGTGTTTTGGGTTCTCCGTTGGGTTTTAGTTGGGTTCTTGTTGGTCATCATGGTGGAAAAGTGTAAATTGTGGGTTTTGGAGAACATCAGGTAGGTTTAGGGTGGTTTTGTAGAAAAATTCATAGTTTTGGGGTTTTTTACTTCTGATCCAGTCCTTTTCTGGGGTGTTTTTGACGTGTTTTGGTTTCTCCGTTAGGTTTCGTTGGGTTTTCCACAGTCATCGTGGTGAAAAAGAGTAAATTGTGGGTTTTGGAGAACATCAGGTAGGTTTAGGGGGACTTTTGGTGTGGATCTATGGCTTTTGGTTTATTCTTTCGTTTTTAGGGATTATCCCGTTCTTGTTTTTTTTTTTTTTTTTTTGACTTGTTTTGGGGTCAGCAGCCGGGAGAGTCAAGGGAGAGAGCGGCTGTGGTGGTGCTCGGCTGCCCACTTGAGCGGAACCACGACAGTTCCTAATGGGTTTTCTGGTGGTTGGGAGTGGACTTTGGGATTTGGAGAACATCAGGTATGTTTAGGGGGACTTTTGGAGTGGAACTATTGTATTTGGGGTTTTGTTCTGTTTTTTGGAGTGATCCTGTTCTTTTTTGGGGTGTTTTTGACGTGTTTTAGGGTCTCCGATGGGTTTTAGTTGGGCTCTTGTTGGTCATCATGGTGGAAAAGTGTAAATTGTGGGTTTTGGAGAACATCAGGTAGGTTTAGGGGGACTTTTGGGGCAGAGTCATGTTTTTTGGGGTTTTCTTCTGTTTTTTGGTGTTGTCTCGTTCTTTTTTCGGAAGTTTTTGACGTGTTTGGGGTTCTCCGTTTGGTTTTGTTGGGTTCTCGTTGGTCATCATGGTGGAAAATGATAAATTGTGGGTTTTGGAGAACATAGGTGAGTTTAAGTTTTTTTTTTTGGTGGCGAATCTATGGTTTTGGGGGATTTCTTCTGTTTTTTAGGTTTTTCTTCTGGTTTTGGAGTGGTCCCGTTTTTTTTGGGGGTGTTCTTGACGTGTTTTGGGTTCTCCGTAGGGTTTTGTTGGGTTCTCGTTGGTCGTTAAGGTAAATGGGAGTGGATTCTGAGTTTTGAAGAAGATCAGGTGAGTTTAGGGTGGTTTTGGGGGGAAATTCATAGTTTTAGTTGTTTTTTTCTTCTAATCCAGTTCTTTTTTGGGGTGTTTTTGAGGTGTTTTGGGGTTTCCGTTGTGTTTCGTTGAGTTCCTAATGGGTTTTCTGGTGTTTGGGATTGGACTTTGGGATTTGGAGAACATCAGGTAGGTTTAGGGTGGTTTTGGGATTGGATCCGTGCTTTTGGGGGATTTTCTTTCAGTTTTGTTGGTGATGCCGTTCTTTTTTGGGGTGTTTTTGACGTGTTTTTATGGTCTCCGTTGGGTTTTGTTGGGTTTCCCTTGGGTTTTCTGGTGGTTGGGAGTGGATTGTACATTTAGGAGAACATCAGGTAGGTTTAAGGGTTATTTGGGGGTTAAATCACGTTTTTTCTTCTGATCCGGTTCGCTTTTGGTTTTTTTTTTGAGGTGTTTTGGTGTTTCCGTTGCATTTCGTTGAGTTCCTAATGGGTTTTCTGGTGGTTGGGAGTGGACTTTGGGATTTGGAGAACATCAGGTAGGTTTAGTGTGGTTTTGGGGTGGATCTATGGTTTTGGGGTTATTTTCTTCCAGTGTTGGGGGTGATCCTGTTCTTGTTTGGGGTGTTTTTGACGTGTTTTGTGTTCTCTGTTGTGTTTTGTTGGGTTTTCCGTGGTCATCATGGAGGAACAGGTTTAATTGTGGGTTTTGGAGAACATAAGGTAGGTTTAGGGTGGTTTTGGGGTGGATCCATCGTTTTGGGGGATTTTCTTTCGGTTTTGGGGTTGATCCCGTTCTTTTTTGGGGTGTTTTTGACGTGTTTTTGTGTCTCCGTTGGATTTTGTTAGGTTTTTGTAGGTCATCATGGTCGAAAAGTTTAAATTGTGGGTTTTGGAGAACATCAGGTAGGTTTAGGGTGGTTTTGGGGTGGATCTATGGTTTTGTGGTTATTTTCTTCCAGTTTTGGGGGAATGCCTTTTTTGTTTGGGGTGTTTCTACGTGTTTTGGGGTCTCCGTTGGGTTTTGTTGGGTTCTCGTTGGTCATCATTTTGGAAAAGAGTAAATTGTGATTTTTGGAGAACATCAGGTGAGTTTAAGTTTTTTTGGAGGGTGAATCTTTGGTTTTGGGAAAATTCTTCTTTTTTTTTTTTTTTTTTTTTTTTTTTTTTTTTTTTTAGCGTTTTCTTCTGTTTTTTGGTGTTGTCCCATTCTTGTTTGGGGTGTTTTTGACGTGTTTTGGGGTCTCCGTTTGGTTTCGTTGGGTTTTCCGTGGTCGAAAAGTGTAAATTGTGGGTTTTGGAGAACATCAGGTAGGTTTAGGGGGACTTTTGGGGCAGAGTCATGTTTTTTTGGGTTTCCTTCTGTTTCTTCGGGTGGTCCCGTTCTCTTTTGGGGTGTTTTTGACTTATTTTGGGGTCTCCGTTGGGTTTTATTGCCTTCTCGTTGGTCGTTAAGGAAAATGGGAGTGGATTGTGGGTTTTGAAGAAGATCAGGTGAGTTTAGGGTGGTTTTGGGGGGAAATTCATAGTTTTGTTTTTTTTTTTCTTCTGATCCAGTTCTTTTTAGGGTTGTTTTTGACGTGTTTTTGTGGTTCCGTTGCGTTTCGTTGAGTTCCTAATGGGTTTTCTGGTGGTTGGGAGTGGATTGTACATTGAGGAGAACATCAGGTAGGTTTAAGGGTTTTTGGGGGGTTAAATCACATATTTTCTTCTGATCCGGTTCGCTTTTGGGGTCCCGTTCTTTTTTGGGGTGTTTTTGACGTGTTTTTGTGTCTCCGTTGGGTTTTGTTAGGTTTTTGTAGGTAATCATGGTCGAAAAGTTTAAATTGTGGGTTTTGGAGAACATCAGGTAGGTTTAGGGTGGTTTTGGGGTGGATCTATGGTTTTGGGGTTATTTTCTTCCAGTTTTGGGGGAATGCCTTATTTGTTTGGGGTGTTTCTACGTGTTTTGGGGTCTCCGTTGGGTTTTGTTGGGTTCTCGTTGGTCATCATTTTGGAAAAGAGTAAATTGTGATTTTTGGAGAACATCAGGTGAGTTTAAGTTTTTTTGGAGGGTGAATCTTTGGTTTTGGGAAAATTCTTCTGTTTTTTTTTTTTTTTTTTTTTTTTTTTTTTTTTTTTTAATCGTTTTCTTCTGTTTTTGGGGTGGTTCCGTTCTTGTTTGGGGTGTTTTTGCCATGTTTTGGTGTCTCCGTTGGGTTTTGTTGGGTTCTTGTTGGTCATCATGGTGAAAAATTGTAAATTGTGGGTTTTGGAGAACATCAGGTAGGTTTAGGGGGACTTTTGGTGTGGATCTATGGCTTTTGGTTTATTCTTTCGTTTTTAGGGGTTATCCCGTTCTTGTTTTGTTTTTTTTTTTGACTTGTTTTGGGGTCAGCAGCCGGGAGAGTCAAGGGAGAGAGCAGCTGTGGTGGTGCTCGGCTGCCCACTTGAGCAGAACCACGACAGTTCCTAATGGGTTTTCTGGTGGTTGGGAGTGGACTTTGGGATTTGGAGAACTTCAGGTAGGTTTAGGGTGGTTTTGGGGTGGATCTATGGTTTTTGGGGATTTTCTTCCAATTTTGGGGGTGATCCCGTTCTTGTTTGGGGTGTTTTTGAAATGTTTTGGGTGCTCCGTTGTGTTTTGTTGGGTTCTTGTTAGTCATCATGGTGGAAAAGTGTAAATTGTGGGTTTTGGAGAACATCACGTAGGTTTAGGGTGGTTTGTGGTGGATCTATGGTTTTGGGGGATTTTTTCGAGTTTTGGGGGTGATCCCGTTCTTGTTTGGGGTCTTTTTGAAATGTTTTGAGTTTTCCGTTGGGTTTTAGATGGGTTCTTGTTGGTCATCATGGTGGAAAAGTGTAAATTGTGGGTTTTGGAGAACATCAGGTAGGTTTAGGGTCGTTTTGGTGTGGATCTATGATTTTGAGGGGTTTTCTTCCAATTTTGGGGGTGATCCTTTTTTTTTTTTTTTTTTTTTTTTTTTTTTGTCGTGTTTTGTGCTCTCCGTTGGGATTCGTTCGGTTTTCCATGGTCATCATGGTGGAAAAGGGTAAATTGCGGGTTTTGGAGAACATCAGGTAGGTTTAGGTTGTTTTGGGGATTGGATCCGTGCTTTTTGGGGATTTTCTTCCAGTTTTGGGGGTGATTCCGTTCTTGTTTGGGGTGTTTTTGACGTGTTTTGGGTTCTCCGTTGGATTTCGTTGGGTTTTCCTTTGGCATCATGGTGGAAAAGTGTAAATTGTGGGTTTTGAATAACTTCAGGTAAGTTTAGGGGGACTTTTGGGGCAGAGTCATGTTTTTTGGGCTTTTCTTGTGTTATTTTGGGTTCATCCTGTTCTTTTTTGGGGTGTTTTTGAGGTGTTTTGGGGTCTCCGTTGGTTTTCGTTGAGTTCCTAATGGGTTTTCTGGTGGTTGGGAGTGGACTTTGGGATTTGGAGCACATCAGGTAGGTTTAGGGTGGTTTTGGGATTGGATCCGTGCTTTTGGGGGATTTTCTTCCAGTTTTGGGGGTGATGCCGTTCTTTTTTGGGGTGTTTTTGACGTGTTTTTATGGTCTCCGTTGGGTTTTGTTGGGTTTCCATTGGGTTTTCTGGTGGTTGGGAGTGGATTGTACATTTAGGAGAACATCAGGTAGGTTTAAGTATTTTTTGGGGGGTTTATATCACGTATTTTCTTCTGATCCGGTTCGCTTTTGGCGTGTTTTTGAGGTGTTTTGGGGTTCCCGTTGCATTTCGTTGAGTTCCTAATGGGTTTTCTGGTGGCTGGGAGTGGACTTTGGGATTTGGAGCACATCAGGTAGGTTTAGAGTGGTTTTGGGATTGGATCCGTGCTTTTGGGGGATTTTCTTCCAGTTTTGGGGTGATGCCGTTCTTTTTTGGGGTGTTTTTGACATGTTTTGGGGTGTCCGTTGGGTTTTGTTGGGTTTCCATTGGGTTTTCTGGTGGTTGGGAGTGGATTGCACATTTAGGAGAACATCAGGTAGGTATAAGGGTTATTTGGGGGTTAAATCACGTATTTTCTTCTGATCCGGTTCGCTTTTGGGGTGTTTTTGAGGTGTTTTGGGGTTTCCGTTGCGTTTCCTTGAGTTCCTAATGGGTTTTCTGGTGGTTGGGAGTGGACTTTGGGATTTGGAGAACATCAGGTAGGTTTAGGGGGACTTTTGGAGTGGAACTATTGTATTTGGGGTTTTGTTCTGTTTTTTGGGGTGATGCCGTTCTTTTTTGGGGTGTTTTTGACGTGTTTTGGCGTCTCCGTTTGGTTTTAGTTGGGTTCTTGTTGGTCATCATGGTGGAAAAGTGTAGATTGTGGGTTTTGGAGAACATCAGGTAGGTTTAAGGTTTTTTGGGGGTGAAATCATGGAATTTTGTTTTTTTTTTTTTTTTTTTTTTTAGGACTGGTTTGATTGTGGGGTGGTTTTGAGGTGTTTTGCGTTCTTCATGGGTTTTCGTTGGGTTCTTGTTGGTCATGATGGTGAATGGGAGTGAAATGTGGGATTTGGAGAAGATCAGGTGAGTTTAGGCTGGTTTTGGGGGGAAATTCATGTGTTTTGTTCTGTTTATTTTATTTTTTTTTTTTCTTCATATCCAGTTCTTTTTTGGGGTGTTTTTGATGTGTTTTGGGGTCTCCGTTGGGTTTTGCTGGGTTTCGATTGGGTTTTCTGGTGGTTGGGAGTGGATTGTACATTTAGGAGAACATCAGGTAGGTTTAAGGGTTATTTGGGGGTTAAATCACGTTTTTTCTTCTGATCCGGTTCGCTTTTGGGGTGTTTTTGAGGTGTTTTGGTGTTTCCGTTGCGTTTTGTTGAGTTCCTAATGGGTTTTCTGGTGGTTGGGAGTGGACTTTGGGTTTTGGAGAACATCAGGTAGGTTTAGGGGGACTTTTGGAGTGGAACTATTGTATTAGGGGTTTTGTTCTGTTTTTTTTGGGATTATCCTGTTCCTTTTTGGGGTGTTTTTGACGTGTTTTGGGGTCTCCGTTGGGTTTTAGTTGGGTTCTTGTTGGTCATCATGGTGGAAAAGTGTAGATTGTGGGTTTTGGAGAACATCAGGTAGGTTTAGGGTTGTTTTGGGGTGGATCTATGGTATTTGGGGTTTTCTTTCTTTGTTTGGGGTGATTCTGTTCTTTTTTGGGGTGAATCTATTGTTTTGGGGGATTTCTTCTGTTTTTAGGGTTTTCTTCTGTTTTTGGAGTGATCCCGTTCTTTTTTGGGGGTGTTTTTGACGTGTTTTGGGGTCTCCGTTGGGTTTTGTTGGATTTCCATTGGGTTTTCTGGTGGTTGGGAGTGGATTGTACATTGAGGAGAACATCAGGTAGGTTTAAGGGTTATTTGGGGGTTAAATCACGTTTTTTCTTCTGATCCGGTTCGCTTTTGGGGTGTTTTTGAGGTTTTTTTGTTGTTTCTGTTGCGTTTCGTTGAGTTCCTAATGGTTTTTCTGGTGGTTGGGAGTGGACTTTGGGATTTGGAGAACATCAGGTAGGTTTAGGGGGACTTTTGGGGTGGATCTATGGCTTTTAAGGTTTTCTTTTATTTTCTGTGTTGATCCCGTTCTTTTTTGGGGTGTTTTTGACGTGTTTTGGGGTGTCTGTTGGGTTTCGTTGGGTTTTCCGTGGTCATCATGGTGGAACAGTGTAGATTGTGGGTTTTGGAGAACTTCAGGTAGGTTTAGGGGGACTTTTGTGGTGGATCTATGGTATTTGGGTTTTTCTTCTGCTTTTTGGGGTGATGCAGTTCTTTTTTGGGTTGTTTTTGACGTGTTTTGGAGTCTCCTTTGGGTTTTGTTGGGTTTTCCGTTGTCATCGTGGTGGAAAAGTGTAGATTGTGGGTTTTGGAGAACTTCAGGTAGGTTTAGGGGGACTTTTGGGGTGGATCTATGGCTTTTGGGGTTTTCTTCTGTTTTTTGGGGTGATGCAGTTCTTTTTTGGGTTGTTTTTTACGTGTTTTGTGGTCTCCGTTGGGTTTCGTTGGGTTTTCCGTGGTCATCATGGAGGAACAGGTTAAATCGTGGGTTTTGGAGAACATCAGGTAGGTTTAGGGGGTCTTTTGGGGTGGATCCATGGTTTTGGGGTTTTTCTTTCGTGTTTGGGGGTGATCCCGTTCTTGTTTGGTGTGTTTTTGACGTGTTTTGGGGTGTCCGTTGGGTTTTGTTGGGTTTTCCGTGGATTGGTGTTGGAAAATTGCAAATTGTGGGTTGTAAATTGTGGGTTTTGGAGAACATCAGGTGAGTTTAAGGTTTTTTTGGGGGGTGAATCTATGGCTTTTGGGGTTTTCTTTCTTTTTGGGGTTTAACCAGTTCTTTTTTTGGGTGTTTTTGACATGTTTTGGGATCTCCGTTGGGTTTTAGTTGGGTTCCTGTTGGTCATCATGGTGGAAAAGTGTAAATTGTGGGTTTCGGAGAACATCAGGTAGGTTTAGGGGGACATTTTGGGCAGAGTCATGTTTTTTGGGGTTTCCTTCTGTTTCTTGGGGTGGTCCCGTTCTTTTTCGGGGTGGTTTTGAGGTGTTTGGGGGTCTCCGTTGGGTTTTGTTGGGTTTTCCATTGTCATCGTGGTGGAAAAGTGTAGATTGTGGGTTTGGAGAACATCAGGTGAGTTTAAGTATTTTGGTGGTGAATCTCTGGTTTTGGTGGATTTCTTCTGTTTTTTAGGGTTTTCTCTGTTTTTGGGGTGGTCCCGTTCTTTTCTGGGGTGTTTTTGACGTGTTTTGGGTTCTCCGTGGCATTTGTTTTGATTGTGGGGTGGTTTTGAGGTGTTTTGGGTTCTTCATGGGTTTTCGTTTGGTTCTTGTTGGTCATGATGGTGAATGGGAGTGAAATGTGGGATTTGGAGAAGATTAGGTGAGTTTAGGCTGGTTTTGGGGGGAAATTCATAGTTTTTGTTTTTGTTTTTGTTTTCTGATCCAGTTCTATTTTGAGGTGTTTTTGACGTGTTTTGGGGTCTCCGTTGGGTTTTGTTGGGTTTCCATTGGGTTTTCTGGTGGTTGGGAGTGGATTGTACATTGAGGAGAACATCAGGTAGGTTTAGGGTGGTTTTGGGGTGGATCTATTGTATTTGGGGTTTTCTTTGTTTTTTTGTGTTGATCCTGTTGTTTTTTTGGGGTGTTTTGACGTGTTTTGGGGTCTCCTTTGGGTTTCGTTGGGTTTTCCGTTGTCATCGTGGTGGAAAAGTGTAGATTGTGGGTTTTGGAGAACATCAGGTAGGTTTAGGGGGACTTTTGGGGTGGATCTATGGCTTTTGGGGTTTTCTTCTGTTTTTTGGGGTGATGCAGTTCTTTTTTGGTGTGTTTTTGACGTGTTTTGTGGTCTCCGTTGGGTTTCGTTGGGTTTTCCGTGGTCATCATGGAGGAACAGGTTAAATTGTGGGTTTTGGAGAACATCAGGTAGGTTTAGGGGGTCTTTTGGGGTGGATCCATGGCTTTGGGGTTTTTCTTTCGTTTTTGGGGGTGATCCCGTTCTTGTTTGGTGTGTTTTTGACGTGTTTTGGGGTTTCCGTTGGGTTTCGTTGGGTTTTCCGTGCATTGGTGTTGGAAAAGTGTAAATTGTGGGTTTTGGAGAACATCAGGTAGGTTTAGGGGGACATTTGGGGCAGAGTCATGTTTTTTGGGGTTTCCTTCTGTTTCTTGGGGTGGTCCCGTTCTTTTTTGGGAAATTTTTGAGGTGTTTGGGGGTCTCCGTTGGGTTTTGTTGCGTTCTCGTTGGTCATCATGGTGGAAAAGTGTAAATTGTGGGTTTTGGAGAACGTCAGGTAGGTTTAGGGTTGTTTGGGGGTAAATCTATGGTATTTGGGGTTTTCTGTCTTTTTTTGGGGTGATTCTGTTCTTTTTTTGGGGTGAATCTATGGTTTTGTGGGATTTCTTCTGTTTTTTAGGGTTTTCTTCTGTTTTTGGAGTGATCCCGTTCTTTTTTGGGGGTGTTTTTGACGTGTTTTGGGGTCTCCGTTGGGTTTTGTTGGGTTTCCATTGGGTTTTCTGGTGTTTGGGAGTGGATTGTACATTGAGGAGAACATCAGGTAGGTTTAAGGGTTATTTGGGGGTTAAATCACGTTTTTTCTTCTGATCCGGTTCGCTTTTGGGGTGTTTTTGAGGTGTTTTGGGGTTTCTGTTGCGTTTCGTTGAGTTCCTAATGGGTTTTCTGGTGGTTGGGAGTGGACTTTGGGATTTGGAGAACATCAGGTAGGTTTAGGGGGACTTTTGGGGTGGATCTATGGCTTTTGGGGTTTTCTTTCGTTTTTTGTGTTGATCCCGTTCTTTTTTGGGGTGTTTTTGACGTGTTTTGTGGTGTCCGTTGGGTTTCGTTGGGTTTTCCGTGGTCATCATGGTGGAAAAGTGTAGATTGTGGGTTTTGGAGAACTTCAGGTAGGTTTAGGGGGACTTTTGTGGTGGATCTATGGTATTTGGGGGTTTCTTCTGTTTTTTGGGGTGATGCAGTTCTTTTTTGGGGTGTTTTTGACGTGTTTTGTGGTCTCCGTTGGGTCTTGTTGGGTTTTCCGTTGTCATCGTGGTGGAAAAGTGTAGATTGTGGGTTTTGGAGAACTTCAGGTAGGTTTAGGGGGTCTTTTGGGGTGGATTCATGGTATATGGGGTTTTCTTCTGTTTTTTGGGGGTGATTCAGTTCGTTTTTGGGGTGTTTTTGACGTGTTTTGTGGTCTCCGTTGGGTTTCGTTGGGTTTTCCGTGGTCATCATGGAGGAACAGTTTAAATCGTGGGTTTTGGAGAACATCAGGTAGGTTTAGGGGGTCTTTTGTGGTGGATCCATGGCTTTGGGGTTTTTCTTTCGTTTTTGGGGGTGATCCCGTTCTTGTTTGGTGTGTTTTTGACGTGTTTTGGGGTGTCCGTTGGGTTTCGTTGGGTTTTCCATGCATTGGTGTTGGAATAGTGTAAATTGTGGGTTTTGGAGAACATCAGGTGAGTTTAAGGTTTTTTTGGGGGGTGAATCTATGGCTTTTGGGGTTTTCTTTCTTTTTGGGGTTGAACCAGTTCTTTTTTGGGGTGTTTTTGACATGTTTTGGGGTCTCCGTTGGGTTTTGTTGGGTTTCCATTGGGTTTTCTGGTGGTTGGGAGTGGATTGTAGATTGAGGAGAACATCAGGTAGGTTTAGGGTGGTTTTGGGGTGGATCTATTGTATTTGGGGTTTTCTTCCAGTTTTGGGGGTGATTCCGTTCTTGTTTGGTGTGTTTTTGACGTGTTTTGGGGTCTCCGATGGGTTTTGTTGTTTTTTTTGTTGTCATCGTGGTGGAAAAGTGTAGATTGTGGGTTTTGGAGAACATCAGGTAGGTTTAGGGGGTCTTTTGGGGTGGATTCATGGTATATGGGGTTTTCTTCTGTTTTTTGGGGTGACGCAGTTCTTTTTTGGGGTGTTTTTGACGTGTTTTGTGGTCTCCATTGGGTTTTGTTGGGATTTCCGTGGTCATGGTGTTGGAAAAGTGTAGATTGTGGGTTTTGGAGAACTTCAGGTAGGTTTAGGGGACTTTTGGGGTGGATTCATGGTATTTGGGCTTTTCTTCTGTTTTTTGGGTGATGCATTTCCTTTTTTAGCGTGTTTTTGACATGTTTTGGGGTCTCCATTGGGTTTTAGTTGGGTTCTTGTTGGTCATCATGGTGGAAAAGTGTAAATTGTGGGTTTTTGGAGAGCATCAGGTAGGTTTAGGGGGACTTTTGGGGCAGAGTCATGTTTTTTGGGGTTTCCTTCTGTTTCTTGGGGTGGTCCTGTTGTTTTTTGGGAAATTTTTGAGGTGTTTGGGGGTCTCTGTTGGGTTTTGTTGCGTTCTCGTTGGTCATCATGGTGTAAAATTGTAAATTGTGGGTTTTGGAGAACATCAGGTAGGTTTAGGGTTGTTTTGGGGTGGATCTATGGTATTTGGGGTTTTCTTTCGTTTGTTGTGTTGATTCTGTTCTTTTTTGGGGTGAATCAATGGTTTTGGGGGATTTCTTCTGTTTTTTAGGGTTTTCTTCTGTTTTTGGAGTGATCCAGTTCTTTTTTGGGGGTGTTTTTGACGTGTTTTGGGGTCTCCGTTGGGTTTTGTTGGGTTTCCCTTGGGTTTTCTGGTGGTTGGGAGTGGATTGTACATTTAGGAGAACATCAGGTAGGTTTAAGGGTTATTTGGGCGTTAAATCACGTTTTTTCTTCTGATCGTGTTCGCTTTTGGGGTGTTTTTGAGGTGTTTTGGAGTTTCCGTTGCGTTTCGTTGAGTTCCTAATGGTTTTTCTGGTGGTTGGGAGTGGACTTTGGGATTTGGAGAACATCAGGTAGGTTTAGGGGGACTTTTGGGGTGGATCTATGGCTTTTGGGGTTTTCTTTCATTTTTTCTGTTGATCCCGTTCTTTTTGGGGGTGTTTTTGACGTGTTTTGGGGTCTCCATTGGGTTTCGTTGGGTTTTCCATGGTCATCATGGTGGAACAGTGTAGATTGTGGGTTTGGGAGAACTTCAGGTAGGTTTAGGAGGACTTTTGTGGTGGATCTATGGTATTTGGGGTTTTCTTCTCTTTTTGGGGGTGATGCAGTTCTTTTTTGGGTTGTTTTTGACGTGTTTTGGGGTCTCCGTTGGGTTTTGTTGGGTTTTCCGTTGTCATGGTGGTAGAAAAGTGTAGATTTGGGGTTTTGGAGAACATCAGGTGAGTTTAAGGTTTTTTGGGGGGATGAATCTATGGTTTTGGGGGATTTCTTCTCTTTTTTATGGTTTTCTTCTGTTTTTTGGGGTGGTCCCGTTCTCTTCTGGGGTGTTTTTGACGTGTTTTGGGTTCTCCGTTGCATTTTGTTTTGATTGTGGGGTGGTTTTGAGGTGTTTTGCGTTCTTCATGGGTTTTCGTTGGGTTCTTGTTGGTCATGATGGTGAATGGGAGTGAAATGTGGGATTTGGAGAAGATCAGGTGAGTTTAGGCTTGTTTTGGGGGAAAATTCATAGTTCTTGTTTTTGTTTTTGTTTTTGTTTTCTGATCCAGTTCTTTTTTGGGGTGTTTTTGACGTGTTTTGGGGTCTCCGTTGGGTTTTGTTGGGTTTCCCTTGGGTTTTCTGGTGGTTGGGGAGTGGATTGTAGATTGAGGAGAACATCAGGTAGGTTTAGGGTGGTTTTGGGGTGGATCTATTGTATTTGGGGTTTTCTTCCAGTTTTGGGGGTGATTCCGTTCTTGTTTGGTGTGTTTTTGACGTGTTTTGGGGTCTCCGATGGGTTTTGTTTGGGTTTTTTGTTGTCATCGTGGTGGAAAAGTGTAGATTGTGGGTTTTGGAGAACATCAGGTAGGTTTAGGGGGTCTTTTGGGGTGGATTCATGGTATATGGGGTTTTCTTCTGTTTTTTGGGGTGACGCAGTTCTTTTTGGGGTGTTTTTGACGTGTTTTGTGGTCTCCATTGGGTTTTGTTGGGATTTCCGTGGTCATGGTGTTGGAAAAGTGTAGATTGTGGGTTTTGGAGAACTTCAGGTAGGTTTAGGGGACTTTTGGGGTGGATTCATGGTATTTGGGCTTTCTTCTGTTTTTTGGGTGATGCAGTTCCTTTTTTAGCGTGTTTTTGACATGTTTTGGGGTCTCCATTGGGTTTTAGTTGGGTTCTTGTTGGTCATCATGGTGGAAAAGTGTAAATTGTGGGTTTTTGGAGAGCATCAGGTAGGTTTAGGGGGACTTTTGGGGCAGAGTCATGTTTTTTGGGATTTCCTTCTGTTTCTTGGGGTGGTCCCGTTGTTTTTTGGGAAATTTTTGAGGTGTTTGGGGGTCTCTGTTGGGTTTTGTTGCGTTCTCGTTGGTCATCATGGTGTTAAAATTGTAAATTGTGGGTTTTGGAGAACATCAGGTAGGTTTAGGGTTGTTTTGGGGTGGATCTATGGTATTTGGGGTTTTCTTTCGTTTGTTGTGTTGATTCTGTTCTTTTTTGGGGTGAATCAATGGTTTTGGGGGATTTCTTCTGTTTTTTAGGGTTTTCTTCTGTTTTTGGAGTGATCCAGTTCTTTTTTGGGGGTGTTTTTGACGTGTTTTGGGGTCTCCGTTGGGTTTTGTTGGGTTTCCCTTGGGTTTTCTGGTGGTTGGGAGTGGATTGTACATTTAGGAGAACATCAGGTAGGTTTAAGGGTTATTTGGGCGTTAAATCACGTTTTTTCTTCTGATCGTGTTCGCTTTTGGGGTGTTTTTGAGGTGTTTTGGAGTTTCCGTTGCGTTTCGTTGAGTTCCTAATGGTTTTTCTGGTGGTTGGGAGTGGACTTTGGGATTTGGAGAACATCAGGTAGGTTTAGGGGGACTTTTGGGGTGGATCTATGGCTTTTGGGGTTTTCTTTCATTTTTTCTGTTGATCCCGTTCTTTTTGGGGGTGTTTTTGACGTGTTTTGGGGTCTCCATTGGGTTTCGTTGGGTTTTCCATGGTCATCATGGTGGAACAGTGTAGATTGTGGGTTTGGGAGAACTTCAGGTAGGTTTAGGAGGACTTTTGTGGTGGATCTATGGTATTTGGGGTTTTCTTCTCTTTTTGGGGGTGATGCAGTTCTTTTTTGGGTTGTTTTTGACGTGTTTTGGGGTCTCCGTTGGGTTTTGTTGGGTTTTCCGTTGTCATGGTGGTAGAAAAGTGTAGATTTGGGGTTTTGGAGAACATCAGGTGAGTTTAAGGTTTTTTGGGGGGATGAATCTATGGTTTTGGGGGATTTCTTCTCTTTTTTATGGTTTTCTTCTGTTTTTTGGGGTGGTCCCGTTCTCTTCTGGGGTGTTTTTGACGTGTTTTGGGTTCTCCGTTGCATTTTGTTTTGATTGTGGGGTGGTTTTGAGGTGTTTTGCGTTCTTCATGGGTTTTCGTTGGGTTCTTGTTGGTCATGATGGTGAATGGGAGTGAAATGTGGGATTTGGAGAAGATCAGGTGAGTTAGGCTTGTTTTGGGGGAAAATTCATAGTTCTTGTTTTTGTTTTTGTTTTTGTTTTCTGATCCAGTTCTTTTTTGGGGTGTTTTTGACGTGTTTTGGGGTCTCCGTTGGGTTTTGTTGGGTTTCCCTTGGGTTTTCTGGTGGTTGGGAGTGGATTGTAGATTGAGGAGAACATCAGGTAGGTTTAGGGTGGTTTTGGGGTGGATCTATTGTATTTGGGGTTTTCTTCCAGTTTTGGGGGTGATTCCGTTCTTGTTTGGTGTGTTTTTGACGTGTTTGGGGTCTCCATTGGGTTTTGTTGGGTTTTTTGTTGTCATCGTGGTGGAAAAGTGTAGATTGTGGGTTTTGGAGAACATCAGGTAGGTTTAGGGGGTCTTTTGGGGTGGATCATGGTATATGGGGTTTTCTTCTGTTTTTTGGGGTGACGCAGTTCTTTTTTGGGGTGTTTTTGACGTGTTTTGTGGTCTCCATTGGGTTTTGTTGGGATTTCCGTGGTCATGGTGTTGGAAAAGTGTAGATTGTGGGTTTTGGAGAACTTCAGGTAGGTTTAGGGGACTTTTGGGGTGGATTCATGGTATTTGGGCTTTTCTTCTGTTTTTTGGGTGATGCAGTTCCTTTTTTAGCGTGTTTTTGACATGTTTTGGGGTCTCCATTGGGTTTTAGTTGGGTCTTGTTGGTCATCATGGTGGAAAAGTGTAAATTGTGGGTTTTTGGAGAGCATCAGGTAGGTTTAGGGGGACTTTTGGGGCAGAGTCATGTTTTTTGGGATTTCCTTCTGTTTCTTGGGGTGGTCCCGTTGTTTTTTGGGAATTTTTGAGGTGTTTGGGGGTCTCTGTTGGGTTTTGTTGCGTTCTCGTTGGTCATCATGGTGTAAAATTGTAAATTGTGGGTTTTGGAGAACATCAGGTAGGTTTAGGGTTGTTTTGGGGTGGATCTATGGTATTTGGGGTTTTCTTTCGTTTGTTGTGTTGATTCTGTTCTTTTTTGGGTGAATCAATGGTTTTGGGGGATTTCTTCTGTTTTTTAGGGTTTTTCTTCTGTTTTTGGAGTGATCCAGTTCTTTTTTGGGGGTGTTTTTGACGTGTTTTGGGGTCTCCGTTGGGTTTTGTTGGGTTTCCCTTGGGTTTTCTGGTGGTTGGGAGTGGATTGTACATTTAGGAGAACATCAGGTAGGTTTAAGGGTTATTTGGGCGTTAAATCACGTTTTTTCTTCTGATCGTGTTCGCTTTTGGGGTGTTTTTGAGGTGTTTTGGAGTTTCCGTTGCGTTTCGTTGAGTTCCTAATGGTTTTTCTGGTGGTTGGGAGTGGACTTTGGGATTTGGAGAACATCAGGTAGGTTTAGGGGGACTTTTGGGGTGGATCTATGGCTTTTGGGGTTTTCTTTCATTTTTTCTGTTGATCCCGTTCTTTTTGGGGGTGTTTTTGACGTGTTTTGGGGTCTCCATTGGGTTTCGTTGGGTTTTCCATGGTCATCATGGTGGAACAGTGTAGATTGTGGGTTTGGGAGAACTTCAGGTAGGTTTAGGAGGACTTTTGTGGTGGATCTATGGTATTTGGGGTTTTCTTCTCTTTTTGGGGGTGATGCAGTTCTTTTTTGGGTTGTTTTTGACGTGTTTTGGGGTCTCCGTTGGGTTTTGTTGGGTTTTCCGTTGTCATGGTGGTAGAAAAGTGTAGATTTGGGGTTTTGGAGAACATCAGGTGAGTTTAAGGTTTTTTGGGGGGATGAATCTATGGTTTTGGGGGATTTCTTCTCTTTTTTATGGTTTTCTTCTGTTTTTTGGGGTGGTCCCGTTCTTTCTGGGGTGTTTTTGACGTGTTTTGGGTTCTCCGTTGCATTTTGTTTTGATTGTGGGGTGGTTTTGAGGTGTTTTGCGTTCTTCATGGGTTTTCGTTGGGTTCTTGTTGGTCATGATGGTGAATGGGAGTGAAATGTGGGATTTGGAGAAGATCAGGTGAGTTTAGGCTTGTTTTGGGGGAAAATTCATAGTTCTTGTTTTTGTTTTTGTTTTTGTTTTCTGATCCAGTTCTTTTTTGGGGTGTTTTTGACGTGTTTTGGGGTCTCCGTTGGGTTTTGTTGGGTTTCCTTGGGTTTTCTGGTGGTTGGGAGTGGATTGTAGATTGAGGAGAACATCAGGTAGGTTTAGGGTGGTTTTGGGGTGGATCTATTGTATTTGGGGTTTTCTTCCAGTTTTGGGGGTGATTCCGTTCTTGTTTGGTGTGTTTTTGACGTGTTTTGGGGTCTCCGATGGGTTTTGTTGGTTTTTTTGTTGTCATCGTGGTGGAAAAGTGTAGATTGTGGGGTTTTGGAGAACATCAGGTAGGTTTAGGGGGTCTTTTGGGGTGGATTCATGGTATATGGGTTTTCTTCTGTTTTTTGGGGTGACGCAGTTCTTTTTTGGGGTGTTTTTGACGTGTTTTGTGGTCTCCATTGGGTTTTGTTGGGATTTCCGTGGTCATGGTGTTGGAAAAGTGTAGATTGTGGGTTTTGGAGAACTTCAGGTAGGTTTAGGGGACTTTTGGGGTGGATTCATGGTATTTGGGCTTTTCTTCTGTTTTTTGGGTGATGCATTTCCTTTTTTAGCGTGTTTTTGACATGTTTTGGGGTCTCCATTGGGTTTTAGTTGGGTTCTTGTTGGTCATCATGGTGGAAAAGTGTAAATTGTGGGTTTTTGGAGAGCATCAGGTAGGTTTAGGGGGACTTTTGGGGCAGAGTCATGTTTTTGGGGTTTCCTTCTGTTTCTTGGGGTGGTCCCGTTGTTTTTTGGGAAATTTTTGAGGTGTTTGGGGGTCTCTGTTGGGTTTTGTTGCGTTCTCGTTGGTCATCATGGTGTAAATTGTAAATTGTGTGTTTTGGAGAACATCAGGTAGGTTTTAGGGTTGTTTTGGGGTGGATCTATGGTATTTGGGGGTTTTCTTTCGTTTGTTGTGTTGATTCTGTTCTTTTTTGGGGTGAATCAATGGTTTTGGGGGATTTCTTCTGTTTTTTAGGGTTTCTTCTGTTTTTGGAGTGATCCAGTTCTTTTTGGGGGTGTTTTTGACGTGTTTTGGGGTCTCCGTTGGTTTTGTTGGGTTTCCCTTGGGTTTTCTGGTGGTTGGGAGTGGATGTACATTTAGGAGAACATCAGGGTAGGTTTAAGGGTTATTTGGGCGTTAAATCACGTTTTTTCTTCTGATCGTGTTCGCTTTTGGGTGTTTTGAGGTGTTTTGGAGTTTCCGTTGCGTTTCGTTGAGTTCCTAATGGTTTTTCTGGTGGTTGGGAGTGGACTTTGGGATTTGGAGAACATCAGGTAGGTTTAGGGGGACTTTTTGGGGTGGATCTATGGCTTTTGGGGTTTTCTTTCATTTTTGTGTTGATCCCGTTCTTTTTTGGGGTGTTTTTGACGTGTTTTTGGGGTCTCCATTGGGTTTCGTTGGGTTTTCCATGGTCATCATGGTGGAACAGTGTAGATTGTGGGTTTGGAGAACTTCAGGTAGGTTTAGGAGGACTTTTGTGGTGGATCTATGGTATTTGGGGTTTTCTTCTCTTTTTGGGGGTGATGCAGTTCTTTTTTGGGTTGTTTTTTGACGTGTTTTGGGGTCTCCGTTGGGTTTTGTTGGGTTTTCCGTTGTCATGGTGGTAGAAAAGTGTAGATTTGGGGTTTTGGAGAACATCAGGTGAGTTTAAGGTTTTTTGGGGGATGAATCTATGGTTTTGGGGGATTTCTTCTCTTTTTTTATGGTTTTCTTCTGTTTTTTGGGGTGGTCCCGTTCTCTTCTGGGGTGTTTTTGACGTGTTTTGGGTTCTCCGTTGCATTTTGTTTTGATTGTGGGTGGTTTTGAGGTGTTTTGCGTTCTTCATGGGTTTTCGTTGGGTTCTTGTTGGTCATGATGGTGAATGGGAGTGAAATGTGGGATTTGGAGAAGATCAGGTGAGTTTAGGCTTGTTTTGGGGGAAAATTCATAGTTCTTGTTTTTGTTTTTGTTTTTGTTTTCTGATCCAGTTCTTTTTTGGGGTGTTTTTGACGTGTTTTGGGGTCTCCGTTGGGTTTTGTTGGGTTTCCCTTGGGTTTTCTGGTGGTTGGGAGTGGATTGTAGATTGAGGAGAACATCAGGTAGGTTTAGGGTGGTTTTGGGGTGGATCTATTGTATTTGGGGTTTTCTTCCAGTTTTGGGGTGATTCCGTTCTTGTTTGGTGTGTTTTTGACGTGTTTTGGGGTCTCCGATGGGTTTTGTTGGGGTTTTTTGTTGTCATCGTGGTGGAAAAGTGTAGATTGTGGGTTTTGGAGAACATCAGGTAGGTTTAGGGGGTCTTTTGGGGTGGATTCATGGTATATGGGGTTTTCTTCTGTTTTTTGGGGTGACGCAGTTCTTTTTTGGGTGTTTTTGACGTGTTTTGTGGTCTCCATTGGGTTTTCGTTGGGATTTCCGTGGTCATGGTGTTGGAAAAGTGTAGATTGTGGGTTTTGGAGAACTTCAGGTAGGTTTAGGGACTTTTGGGGTGGATTCATGGTATTTGGGCTTTTCTTCTGTTTTTTGGGTGATGCAGTTCCTTTTTTAGCGTGTTTTTGACATGTTTTGGGGTCTCCATTGGGTTTTAGTTGGGTTCTTGTTGGTCATCATGGTGGAAAAGTGTAAATTGTGGGTTTTTGGAGAGCATCAGGTAGGTTTAGGGGGACTTTTGGGCAGAGTCATGTTTTTGGGGTTTCCTTCTGTTTCTTGGGGGTGGTCCCGTTGTTTTTTGGGAAATTTTTGAGGTGTTTGGGGGTCTCTGTTGGGTTTTGTTGCGTTCTCGTTGGTCATCATGGTGTAAAATTGTAAATTGTGGGTTTTGGAGAACATCAGGTAGGTTTAGGGTTGTTTTGGGGTGGATCTATGGTATTTGGGGTTTTCTTTCGTTTGTTGTGTTGATTCTGTTCTTTTTTGGGGTGAATCAATGGTTTTGGGGGATTTCTTCTGTTTTTTAGGGTTTTCTTCTGTTTTTGGAGTGATCCAGTTCTTTTTTGGGGGTGTTTTTGACGTGTTTTTGGGGTCTCCGTTGGGTTTTGTTGGGTTTCCCTTGGGTTTTCTGGTGGTTGGGAGTGGATTGTACATTTAGGAGAACATCAGGTAGGTTTAAGGGTTATTTGGGCGTTTACATCACGTTTTTCTTCTGATCGTGTTCGCTTTTGGGGTGTTTTTGAGGTGTTTTGGAGTTTCCGTTGCGTTTCGTTGAGTTCCTAATGGTTTTTCTGGTGGTTGGGAGTGGACTTTGGGATTTGGAGAACATCAGGTAGGTTTAGGGGGACTTTTGGGGTGGATCTATGGCTTTTGGGGTTTTCTTTCATTTTTTCTGTTGATCCCGTTCTTTTTGGGGTGTTTTTGACGTGTTTTGGGGTCTCCATTGGGTTTCGTTGGGTTTTCCATGGTCATCATGGTGGAACAGTGTAGATTGTGGGTTTGGGAGAACTTCAGGTAGGTTTAGGAGGACTTTTGTGGTGGATCTATGGTATTTGGGGTTTTCTTCTCTTTTTGGGGGTGATGCAGTTCTTTTTTGGGTTGTTTTTGACGTGTTTTGGGGTCTCCGTTGGGTTTTGTTGGGTTTTCCGTTGTCATGGTGGTAGAAAGTGTAGATTTGGGGTTTTGGAGAACATCAGGTGAGTTTAAGGTTTTTTGGGGGGATGAATCTATGGTTTTGGGGGATTTCTTGTCTTTTTTATGGTTTTCTTCTGTTTTTTGGGGTGGTCCCGTTCTCTTCTGGGGTGTTTTGACGTGTTTTGGGTTCTCCGTTGCATTTTGTTTTGATTGTGGGGTGGGTTTTTGAGGTGTTTTGCGTTCTTCATGGGTTTTCGTTGGGTTCTTGTTGGTCATGATGGTGAATGGGAGTGAAATGTGGGATTTGGAGAAGATCAGGTGAGTTTAGGCTTGTTTTGGGGGAAAATTCATAGTTCTTGTTTTTGTTTTTGTTTTTGTTTTCTGATCCAGTTCTTTTTTGGGGTGTTTTTGACGTGTTTTGGGGTCTCCGTTGGGTTTTGTTGGGTTTCCCTTGGGTTTTCTGGTGGTTGGGAGTGGATTGTAGATTGAGGAGAACATCAGGTAGGTTTAGGGTGGTTTTGGGGTGGATCTATTGTATTTGGGGTTTTCTTCCAGTTTTGGGGGTGATTCCGTTCTTGTTTGGTGTGGTTTTTGACGTGTTTTGGGGTCTCCGATGGGTTTTGTTGGGTTTTTTGTTGTCATCGTGGTGGAAAAGTGTAGATTGTGGGTTTTGGAGAACATCAGGTAGGTTTAGGGGGTCTTTTGGGGTGGATTCATGGTATATGGGGTTTTCTTCTGTTTTTTGGGGTGACGCAGTTCTTTTTTGGGGTGTTTTGACGTGTTTTGTGGTCTCCATTGGGTTTCGTTGGGATTTCCGTGGTCATGGTGTTGGAAAAGTGTAGATTGTGGGTTTTGGAGAACTTCAGGTAGGTTTAGGGGACTTTTGGGGTGGATTCATGGTATTTGGGCTTTTCTTCTGTTTTTTGGGTGATGCAGTTCCTTTTTTAGCGTGTTTTTGACATGTTTTGGGGTCTCCATTGGGTTTTAGTTGGGTTCTTGTTGGTCATCATGTGGAAAAGGTGTAAATTGTGGGTTTTTGGAGAGCATCAGGTAGGTTTAGGGGGACTTTTGGGGCAGAGTCATGTTTTTTGGGGTTTCCTTCTGTTTCTTGGGGTGGTCCCGTTGTTTTTGGGAAATTTTGAGGTGTTTGGGGGTCTCTGTTGGGTTTTGTTGCGTTCTCGTTGGTCATCATGGTGTAAAATTGTAAATTGTGGGTTTTGGAGAACATCAGGTAGGTTTAGGGTTGTTTTGGGGTGGATCTATGGTATTTGGGGTTTTCTTTCGTTTTGTTGTGTTGATTCTGTTCTTTTTTGGGGTGAATCAATGGGTTTTGGGGGATTTCTTCTGTTTTTTAGGGTTTTCTTCTGTTTTTGGAGTGATCCAGTTCTTTTTTGGGGGTGTTTTGACGTGTTTTGGGGTCTCCGTTGGGTTTTGTTGGGTTTCCCTTGGGTTTTCTGGTGGTTGGGAGTGGATTGTACATTTAGGAGAACATCAGGTAGGTTTAAGGGTTATTTGGGCGTTAAATCACGTTTTTTTCTTCTGATCGTGTTCGCTTTTGGGGTGTTTTTGAGGTGTTTTGGAGTTTTCGTTGCGTTTCGTTGAGTTCCTAATGGTTTTTCTGGTGGTTGGGAGTGGACTTTGGGATTTGGAGAACATCAGGTAGGTTTAGGGGGACTTTTGGGGTGGATCTATGGCTTTTGGGGTTTTCTTTCATTTTTTCTGTTGATCCCGTTCTTTTTGGGGGTGTTTTTGACGTGTTTTGGGGTCTCCATTGGGTTTCGTTGGGTTTTCCATGGTCATCATGGTGGAACAGTGTAGATTGTGGGTTTGGGAGAACTTCAGGTAGGTTTAGGAGGACTTTTGTGGTGGATCTATGGTATTTGGGGTTTTCTTCTCTTTTTGGGGGTGATGCAGTTCTTTTTTGGGTTGTTTTTGACGTGTTTTGGGGTCTCCGTTGGGTTTTGTTGGGTTTTCCGTTGTCATGGTGGTAGAAAAGTGTAGATTTTGGGGTTTTGGAGAACATCAGGTGAGTTTAAGGTTTTTTGGGGGGATGAATCTATGGTTTTGGGGGATTTCTTGTCTTTTTTATGGTTTTCTTCTGTTTTTTGGGGTGGTCCCGTTCTCTTCTGGGGTGTTTTTGACGTGTTTTGGGTTCTCCGTTGCATTTTGTTTTGATTGTGGGGTGGTTTTGAGGTGTTTTGCGTTCTTCATGGGTTTTCGTTGGGTTCTTGTTGGTCATGATGGTGAATGGGAGTGAAATGTGGGATTTGGAGAAGATCAGGTGAGTTTAGGCTTGTTTTGGGGGAAAATTCATAGTTCTTGTTTTTGTTTTTGTTTTTGTTTTCTGATCCAGTTCTTTTTTTGGGGTGTTTTTGACGTGTTTTGGGGTCTCCGTTGGGTTTTGTTGGGTTTCCCTTGGGTTTTCTGGTGGTTGGGAGTGGATTGTAGATTGAGGAGAACATCAGGTAGGTTTAGGGTGGTTTTGGGGTGGATCTATTGTATTTGGGGTTTTCTTCCAGTTTTGGGGGTGATTCCGTTCTTGTTTGGTGTGTTTTGACGTGTTTTGGGGTCTCCGATGGGTTTTGTTGGGTTTTTTGTTGTCATCGTGGTGAAAAGTGTAGATTGTGGGTTTTGGAGAACATCAGGTAGGTTTAGGGGGTCTTTTGGGGTGGATTCATGGTATATGGGGTTTTCCTTCTGTTTTTTGGGGTGACGCAGTTCTTTTTTGGGGTGTTTTTGACGTGTTTTGTGGTCTCCATTGGGTTTTCGTTGGGATTTCCGTGGTCATGGTGTTGGAAAAGTGTAGATTGTGGGTTTTGGAGAACTTCAGGTAGGTTTAGGGGACTTTGGGGTGGATTCATGGTATTTGGGCTTTTCTTCTGTTTTTTGGGTTGATGCAGTTCCTTTTTTAGCGTGTTTTGACATGTTTTGGGGTCTCCATTGGGTTTTAGTTGGGTTCTTGTTGGTCATCATGGTGGAAAAGTGTAAATTGTGGGTTTTTGGAGAGCATCAGGTAGGTTTAGGGGGACTTTTGGGGCAGAGTCATGTTTTTTGGGGTTTCCTTCTGTTTCTTGGGGTGGTCCCGTTGTTTTTTGGGAAATTTTTGAGGTGTTTGGGGTCTCTGTTGGGTTTTGTTGCGTTCTCGTTGGTCATCATGGTGTAAAATTGTAAATTGTGGGTTTTTGGAGAACATCAGGTAGGTTTAGGGGTTGTTTTGGGGTGGATCTATGGTATTTGGGGTTTTCTTTCGTTTGTTGTGTTGATTCTGTTCTTTTTTGGGGTGAATCAATGGTTTTGGGGGATTTCTTCTGTTTTTTAGGGTTTTCTTCTGTTTTTGGAGTGATCCAGTTCTTTTTTGGGGGTGTTTTGACGTGTTTTGGGGTCTCCGTTGGGTTTTGTTGGGTTTCCCTTGGGTTTTCTGGTGGTTGGGAGTGGATTGTACATTTAGGAGAACATCAGGTAGGTTTAAGGGTTATTTGGGCGTTAAATCACGTTTTTTCTTCTGATCGTGTTCGCTTTTGGGGTGTTTTTGAGGTGTTTTGGAGTTTCCGTTGCGTTTCGTTGAGTTCCTAATGGTTTTTCTGGTGGTTGGGAGTGGACTTGGGATTTGGAGAACATCAGGTAGGTTTAGGGGGACTTTTGGGGTGGATCTATGGCTTTTGGGGTTTTCTTTCATTTTTCTGTTGATCCCGTTCTTTTGGGGGTGTTTTTGACGTGTTTTGGGGTCTCCATTGGGTTTCGTTGGGTTTTCCATGGTCATCATGGTGGAACAGTGTAGATTGTGGGTTTGGGAGAACTTCAGGTAGGGTTTAGGAGGACTTTTGTGGTGGATCTATGGTATTTGGGGTTTTCTTCTCTTTTTGGGGGTGATGCAGTTCTTTTTTGGGTTGTTTTTGACGTGTTTTGGGGTCTCGTTGGGTTTTGTTGGGTTTTCCGTTGTCATGGTGGTAGAAAAGTGTAGATTTGGGGTTTTGGAGAACATCAGGTGAGTTTAAGGTTTTTTGGGGGGATGAATCTATGGTTTTGGGGGGATTTCTTCTCTTTTTTATGGTTTTCTTCTGTTTTTTGGGGTGGTCCCGTTCTCTTCTGGGGTGTTTTTGACGTGTTTTGGGTTCTCCGTTGCATTTTGTTTTGATTGTGGGGTGGTTTTGAGGTGTTTTGCGTTCTTCATGGGTTTTCGTTGGGTTCTTGTTGGTCATGATGGTGAATGGGAGTGAAATGTGGGATTTGGAGAAGATCAGGTGAGTTTAGGCTTGTTTTGGGGGAAAATTCATAGTTCTTGTTTTTGTTTTTTGTTTTTGTTTTCTGATCCAGTTCTTTTTTGGGGTGTTTTTGACGTGTTTTGGGGTCTCCGTTGGGTTTTGTTGGGTTTCCCTTGGGTTTTCTGGTGGTTGGGAGTGGATTGTAGATTGAGGAGAACATCAGGTAGGTTTAGGGTGGTTTTTGGGGTGGATCTATTTGTATTTGGGGTTTTCTTCCAGTTTTGGGGGTGATTCCGTTCTTGTTTGGTGTGTTTTTGACGTGTTTTGGGTCTCCGATGGGTTTTGTTGGGTTTTTTGTTGTCATCGTGGTGAAAAGTGTAGATTGTGGGTTTTGGAGAACATCAGGTAGGTTTAGGGGGTCTTTTGGGGTGGATTCATGGTATATGGGGTTTTCTTCTGTTTTTTGGGGTACGCAGTTCTTTTTTGGGGTGTTTTTGACGTGTTTTGTGGTCTCCATTGGGTTTTGTTGGGATTTCCGTGGTCATGGTGTTGGAAAAGTGTAGATTGTGGGTTTTGGAGAACTTCAGGTAGGTTTAGGGGACTTTTGGGGTGGATTCATGGTATTTGGGCTTTTCTTCTGTTTTTTGGGTGATGCATTTCCTTTTTTAGCGTGTTTTTGACATGTTTTTGGGGTCTCCATTGGGTTTTAGTTGGGTTCTTGTTGGTCATCATGGTGGAAAAGTGTAAATTGTGGGTTTTTGGAGAGCATCAGGTAGGTTTAGGGGGACTTTTGGGGCAGAGTCATGTTTTTTGGGGTTCCTTCTGTTTCTTGGGGTGGTCCCGTTGTTTTTTGGGAAATTTTGAGGTGTTTGGGGGTCTCTGTTGGGTTTTGTTGCGTTCTCGTTGGTCATCATGGTGTAAAATTGTAAATTGTGGGTTTTGGAGAACATCAGGTAGGTTTAGGGTTGTTTTGGGGTGGATCTATGGTATTTGGGGTTTCTTTCGTTTGTTGTGTTGATTCTGTTCTTTTTTGGGGTGAATCAATGGTTTTGGGGATTTCTTCTGTTTTTTAGGGTTTTTCTTCTGTTTTGGAGTGATCCAGTTCTTTTTGGGGGTGTTTTTTGACGTGTTTTGGGGTCTCCGTTGGGTTTTGTTGGGTTTCCCCTTGGGTTTTCTGGTGGTTGGGAGTGGATTGTACATTTAGGAGAACATCAGGTA
>NW_028181355.1:0-201592 GCF_964211825.1 Aythya ferina
AGGTTTTTGTTGTGTTCTTGTTTGTCATTATGTTAAATAGGAGTGGATTGTGGGTTTTGGAGAAGATCAGGTAGGTTTAGGGTGGTTTTGGGGTGGATCTATGGTTTTGGCGGATTTTCTTCCAGTTTTGGGGGTGATGCCGTTCTTGTTTGGGGTGTTTTTGACGTTTTTTGGGGTCTCTGTTGGGTTTTGTTGGGTTCTCGTTGGTCATCGTGTTGTAAAAGGCTAATTGTGGGTTTTGGATAACATCAGGTACGTGTAGGGTGGTTTTGGGGTGGATCTATGGTTTTGGTGTATTTTCTTCCAGTTTTGGGGGTGATGCCGATATTTCTTGGGGTGTTTTTGACGTGTTTTGTGGTCTCCATTAGGTTTTGTTGTGTTCTTGTTTGTCATTATGTTAAATAGGAGTGGATTGTGGGTTTTGGAGAACATCAGGTAGGTTTAGGGTGGTTTTGGGGTGGATCTATGGTTTTGGCGGATTTTCTTCCAGTTTTGGGGGTGATGCCGATATTTTTTGGGGTGTTTTTGACGTTTTTTGGGGTCTCTGTTGGGTTTTGTTGGGTTCTCGTTGGTCATCGTGATGGAAAAGGGTAATTTGTGGGTTTTTGGAGAACATCAGGTAGGTTTCGGGTGGTTTTGGGGTGGATCTATGGTTTTGGCGTATTTTCTTCCAGTTTTGGGGGTGATGCTGTTCTTGTTTGGGGTGTTTTTGACGTGTTTTGGGGTCTCCATTAGGTTTTGTTGTGTTCTTGTTTGTCTTTATGTTAAATAGGTGTGGATTGTGGGTTTTGGAGAACATCAGGTAGGTTTAGGGTGGTTTTGGGGTGGATCTATGGTTTTGGCGTATTTTCTTCCAGTTTTGGGGGTGATGCTGTTCTTGTTTGGGGTGTTTTTGACGTGTTTTGGGGTCTCCATTAGGTTTTGTTGGGTTCTTGTTTTGTCATTATGTTAAATAGGTTTGGATTGTGGTTTTGGAGAACATCAGGTAGGTTTAGGGTGGTTTTGGGGTGGATCTATGGTTTTGGGGGATTTTCTTCCAGTTTGGGGGTGTTGCCGTTCTAGTTTGGGGTGTTTTTGACGTTTTTTGGGGTCTCTGTTGGGTTTTGTTGTGTTCTCGTTGGTCATCGTGTTGGAAAAGGGTAAATTGTGGGTTTTGGAGAACATCAGGTAGGTTTCGGGTGGTTTTGGGGTGGATCTATGGTTTTGGCGGATTTTCTTCCAGTTTTGGGGGTGATGCTGTTCTTGTTTGGGGTGTTTTTGACGTGTTTTGGGGTCTCCATTAGGTTTTGTTGTGTTCTTGTTTGTCATTATGTTAAATAGGAGTGGATTGTGGGTTTTGGAGAAGATCAGGTAGGTTTAGGGTGGTTTTGGGGTGGATCTATGGTTTTGGCGGATTTTCTTCCAGTTTTGGGGGTGATGCCGTTCTTGTTTGGGGTGTTTTTTGACGTTTTTTGGGGTCTCTGTTGGGTTTTGTTAGGTTCTTGTTGGTCATAATGTTAAATAGGTGTGGATTGTGGGTTTTGGAGAACATCAGGTAGGTTTCGGGTGGTTTTGGGGTGGATCTATGGTTTTGGCGGATTTTCTTCCAGTTTTGGGGGTGATGCCGTTCTTGTTTGGGGTGTTTTTGACGTTTTTTGGGGTCTCTGTTGGGTTTTGTTGGGTTCTCGTTGGTCATCGTGTTGGAAAAGTGTAAATTGTGGGTTTTGGAGAAGATCAGGTAGGTTTAGGGTGGTTTTGGGGTGGATCTATGGTTTTGGCGGATTTTCTTCCAATTTTGGGGGTGATGCCGTTCTGGTTTGGGGTGTTTTTGACGTGTTTTGGGGTCTCTGTTGGGTTTTGTTGTGTTCTCGTTGGTCATCGTGTTGGAAAAGAGTAAATTTTGGGTTTTGGAGAACATCAGGTAGGTTTAGGGTGTTTTTGTGGTGGATCTATGGTTTTGGCGTATTTTCTTCCAGTTTTGGGGGTGATGCCGATATTTTTTGGGGTGTTTTTGACGTGTATTGGGGTCTCCATTAGGTTTTGTTGTGTTCTTGTTTGTCATTATGTTAAATAGGAGTGGATTGTGGGTTTTGGAGAACATCAGGTAGGTTTAGGGTGGTTTTGGGGTGGGTCTATGGTTTTGGCGTATTTTCTTCCAGTTTTGGTGGTGATGCCGTTCTTGTTTGGGGTGTTTTTGACGTTTTTTTGGGGTCTCCATTAGGTTTTGTTGTGTTCTTGTTTGTCATTATGTTAAATAGGAGTGGATTGTGGGTTTTGGAGAACATCAGGTAGGTTTAGGGTGGTTTTGGGGTGGATCTATGGTTTTGGCGGATTTTCTTCCAGTTTTGGGGGTGATGCTGTTCTTGTTTGGGGTGTTTTTGACGTTTTTTGGGGTCTCTGTTGGGTTTTGTTGGGTTCTCGTTGGTCATCGTGTTGTAAAAGGCTAATTGTGGGTTTTGGAGAACATCAGGTAGGTGTAGGGTGGTTTTGGGGTGGATCTATGGTTTTGGCGTATTTTCTTCCAGTTTTTGGGGGTGATGCCATTTTTGTTTGCGGTGTTTTTTAAGGTTTTTGGGGTCTCTGTTGGGTTTTGTTGTGTTCTCGTTGGTCATCGTGTTGGAAAAGTGTAAATTGTGGGTTTTGGCGAACATCAGGTAGGTTTAGGGTGGTTTTGGTGTGGATCTATGGTTTTGGCGTATTTTCTTCCAGTTTTGGGGGTGATGCCGATATTTGTTGGGGTGTTTTTGACGTGTTTTGGGGTCTCCATTAGGGTTTTGTTGTGTTCTTGTTTGTCATTATGTTAAATAGGTGTGGATTGTGGGTTTTGGAGAACATCAGGTAGGTTTAGGGTGGTTTTGGGGTGGATCTATGGTTTTGGGGGATTTTCTTCCAGTTTTGGGGGTGTTGCCGTTCTAGTTTGGGGTGTTTTTGACGTTTTTTGGGGTCTCTGTTGGGTTTTGTTGGGTTCTCGTTGGTCATCATGTTGGAAAAGGGTAAAGTGTGGGTTTTGGAGAACATCAGGTAGGTTTCGGGTTGTTTTGGGGTGGATCTATGGTTTTGGCGGATTTTCTTCCAGGTTTGGGGGTGATGCCGATATTTCTTGGGGTGTTTTTGACGTGTTTTGGGGTCTCCATTAGGTTTTGTTGTGTTCTTGTTTGTCATTATGTTAAATAGGAGTGGATTGTGGGTTTTGGAGAAGATCAGGTAGGTTTAGGGTAGTTTTGGGGTGGATCTATGGTTTTGGCGGATTTTCTTCCAGTTTTGGGGGTGATGCCGATATTTCTTGGGGTGTTTTTGACGTGTTTTGGAGTCTCCATTAGGTTTTGTTGTGTTCTTGTTTGTCATTATGTTAAATAGGAGTGGATTGTGGGTTTTGGAGAAGATCAGGTAGGTTTAGGGTGGTTTTGGGGTGGATCTATGGTTTTGGCGTATTTTCTTCCAGTTTTGGGGGTGATGCCGTTCTTGTTTGGGGTGTTTTTGACGTTTTTTGGGGTCTCTGTTGGGTTTTGTTGTGTTCTCGTTGGTCATCGTGTTGGAAAAGTGTAAATTGTGGGTTTTGGAGAACATCAGTTAGGTGTAGGGTGGTTTTGGGGTGGATCTATGGTTCTGGCGGATTTTCTTCCAGTTTTGGGGCTGATGCCGATATTTGTTGGGGTGTTTTTGACGTGTTTTGGGGTCTCCATTAGGTTTTGTTGTGTTCTTGTTTGTCATTATGTTAAATAGGAGTGGATTGTGGGTTTTGGAGAACATCAGGTAGGTTTAGGGTGGTTTTGGGGTGGATCTATGGTTTTGGCGGATTTTCTTCCAGTTTTGGGGGTGATGCCGTTCTTGTTTGGGGTGTTTTTGACGTTTTTTTTCGGGTCTCCATTAGGTTTTGTTGTGTTCTTGTTTGTCATTATGTTAAATAGGAGTGGATTGTGGGTTTTGGAGAACATCAGGTAGGTTTCGGGTGGTTTTGGGGTGGATCTATGGTTTTGGCGTATTTTCTTCCAGTTTTGGGGGTGATGCCGATATTTGTTGGGGTGTTTTTGATGTGTTTTGGTGTCTCCATTAGGTTTTGTTGTGTTCTTGTTTGTCATTATGTTAAATAGGAGTGGATTGTGGGTTTTGGAGAAGATCAGGTAGGTTTAGGGTGGTTTTGGGTGGATCTATGGTTTTGGCGGATTTTCTTCCAGTTTTGGGGTGATGCCGTTCTTGTTTGGGGTGTTTTTGACGTTTTTTGGGGTCTCTGTTGGGTTTTGTTGGGTTCTCGTTGGTCATCGTGTTGTAAAAGGCTAATTGTGGGTTTTGGATAACATCAGGTACGTGTAGGGTGGTTTTGGGGTGGATCTATGGTTTTGGTGTATTTTCTTCCAGTTTTGGGGGTGATGCCGATATTTCTTGGGGTGTTTTTGACGTGTTTTGTGGTCTCCATTAGGTTTTGTTGTGTTCTTGTTTGTCATTATGTTAAATAGGAGTGGATTGTGGGTTTTGGAGAACATCAGGTAGGTTTAGGGTGGTTTTGGGGTGGATCTATGGTTTTGGCGGATTTTCTTCCAGTTTTTGGGGGTGATGCCGATATTTTTTGGGGTGTTTTTGACGTTTTTGGGGTCTCTGTTGGGTTTTGTTGGGGTTCTCGTTGGTCATCGTGATGGAAAAGGGTAATTTGTGGGTTTTGGAGAACATCAGGTAGGTTTCGGGTGGTTTTGGGGTGGATCTATGGTTTTGGCGTATTTTCTTCCAGTTTTGGGGGTGATGCTGTTCTTGTTTTGGGGTGTTTTTGACGTGTTTTGGGGTCTCCATTAGGTTTTGTTGTGTTCTTGTTTGTCTTTATGTTAAATAGGTGTGGATTGTGGGTTTTGGAGAACATCAGGTAGGTTTAGGGTGGTTTTGGGGTGGATCTATGGTTTTGGCGTATTTTCTTCCAGTTTTGGGGGTGATGCTGTTCTTGTTTGGGGTGTTTTTGACGTGTTTTGGGGTCTCCATTAGGTTTTGTTGGGTTCTTGTTTGTCATTATGTTAAATAGGTTTGGATTGTGGGTTTTGGAGAACATCAGGTAGGTTTAGGGTGGTTTTGGGGTGGATCTATGGTTTTGGGGGATTTTCTTCCAGTTTTGGGGGTGTTGCCGTTCTAGTTTGGGGTGTTTTTGACGTTTTTTGGGGTCTCTGTTGGGTTTTGTTGTGTTCTCGTTGGTCATCGTGTTGGAAAAGGGTAAATTGTGGGTTTTGGAGAACATCAGGTAGGTTTCGGGTGGTTTTGGGGTGGATCTATGGTTTTGGCGGATTTTCTTCCAGTTTTGGGGGTGATGCTGTTCTTTGTTTGGGGTGTTTTTGACGTGTTTTGGGGTCTCCATTAGGTTTTGTTGTGTTCTTGTTTGTCATTATGTTAAATAGGAGTGGATTGTGGGTTTTGGAGAAGATCAGGTAGGTTTAGGGTGGTTTTGGGGTGGATCTATGGTTTTGGCGGATTTTCTTCCAGTTTTGGGGGTGATGCCGTTCTTGTTTGGGGTGTTTTTGACGTTTTTTGGGGTCTCTGTTGGGTTTTGTTAGGTTCTTGTTGGTCATAATGTTAAATAGGTGTGGATTGTGGGTTTTGGAGAACATCAGGTAGGTTTTCGGGTGGTTTTGGGGTGGATCTATGTTTTGGCGGATTTTCTTCCAGTTTTGGGGGTGATGCCGTTCTTGTTTGGGGTGTTTTTGACGTTTTTTGGGGTCTCTGTTGGGTTTTGTTGGGTTCTCGTTGGTCATCGTGTTGGAAAAGTGTAAATTGTGGGTTTTGGAGAAGATCAGGTAGGTTTAGGGTGGTTTTGGGGTGGATCTATGGTTTTGGCGGATTTTCTTCCAATTTTGGGGGTGATGCCGTTCTGGTTTGGGGTGTTTTTGACGTGTTTTGGGGTCTCTGTTGGGTTTTGTTGTGTTCTCGTTGGTCATCGTGTTGGAAAAGAGTAAATTTTGGGTTTTGGAGAACATCAGGTAGGTTTAGGGTGTTTTTGTGGTGGATCTATGGTTTTGGCGTATTTTCTTCCAGTTTTGGGGGTGATGCCGATATTTTTTGGGGTGTTTTTGACGTGTATTGGGGTCTCCATTAGGTTTTGTTGTGTTCTTGTTTGTCCATTATGTTAAATAGGAGTGGATTGTGGGTTTTGGAGAACATCAGGTAGGTTTAGGGTGGTTTTGGGGTGGGTCTATGGTTTTGGCGTATTTTCTTCCAGTTTTGGTGGTGATGCCGTTCTTGTTTGGGGTGTTTTTGACGTTTTTTGGGGTCTCCATTAGGTTTTGTTGTGTTCTTGTTTGTCATTATGTTAAATAGGAGTGGATTGTGGGTTTTGGAGAACATCAGGTAGGTTTAGGGTGGTTTTGGGGTGGATCTATGGTTTTGGCGTATTTTCTTCCAGTTTTGGGGTGATGCCGATATTTGTTGGGGTGTTTTTGATGTGTTTTGGTGTCTCCATTAGGTTTTGTTGTGTTCTTGTTTGTCATTATGTTAAATAGGAGTGGATTGTGGGTTTTGGAGAAGATCAGGTAGGTTTAGGGTGGTTTTGGGGTGGATCTATGGTTTTGGCGGATTTTCTTCCAGTTTTGGGGGTGATGCCGTTCTTGTTTGGGGTGTTTTTGACGTTTTTTGGGGTCTCTGTTTGGTTTTTTTGGGTTCTCGTTTGGTCATCGTGTTGGAAAAGGGTAAATTGTGGGTTTTGGAGAACATCAGGTAGGTTTAGGGTGGTTTTGGTGTGGATCTATGGTTTTGGCGTATTTTCTTCCAGTTTTGGGGGTGATGCCGTTCTTGTTTGGGGTGTTTTTGACGTTTTTTTGGGGTCTCTGTTGGGTTTTGTTAGGTTCTTGTTGGTCATTATGTTAAATAGGTGTGGATTGTGGGTTTTGGAGAACATCAGTTAGGTGTAGGGTGGTTTTGGGGTGGATCTATGGTTTTGGCGGATTTTCTTCCAATTTTGGTGGTGATGCCGTTCTTGTTTGGGGTGTTTTTTAAGGTTTTTGTGGTCTCTGTTGGGTTTTGTTGGGTTCTCGTTGGTCATCGTGTTGGAAAAGGGTAAATTGTGGGTTTTGGAGAACATCAGGTAGGTTTAGGGTGTTTTTGTGGTGGATCTATGGTTTTGGCGTATTTCTTCCAGTTTTGGGGGTGATGCTGTTCTTGTTTGGGGTGTTTTTGACCTGTTTTGGGGTCTCCATTAGGTTTTGTTGTGTTCTTGTTTGTCATTATGTTAAATAGGAGTGGATTGTGGGTTTTGGAGAACATCAGGTAGGTTTAGGGTGGTTTTGGGGTGGATCTATGGTTTTGGCGGATTTTCTTCCAGTTTTGGGGGTGATGCCGTTCTTGTTTGGGGTGTTTTTGACGTGTTTTGGGGTCTCCATTAGGTTTTGTTGTGTTCTTGTTTGTCATTATGTTAAATAGGAGTGGATTGTGGGTTTTGGAGAACATCAGGTAGGTTTCGGGTGGTTTTGGGGTGGATCTATGGTTTTGGCGTATTTTCTTCCAGTTTTGGGGGTGATGCCGATATTTGTTGGAGTGTTTTTGATGTGTTTTGGTGTCTCCATTAGGTTTTTGTTGTGTTCTTGTTTGTCATTATGTTAAATAGGAGTGGATTGTGGGTTTTGGATAACATCAGGTACGTGTAGGGTGGTTTTGGGGTGGATCTATGGTTTTGGCGGATTTTCTTCCAGTTTTGGGGGTGATGCTGTTCTTGTTTGGGGTGTTTTTGACGTTTTTTGGGGTCTCTGTTGGGTTTTGTTGGGTTCTCGTTGGTCATCGTGTTGTAAAAGGCTAATTGTGGGTTTTGGAAAACATCAGGTAGGTGTAGGGTGGTTTTGGGGTGGATCTATGGTTTTGGCGTATTTTCTTCCAGTTTTGGGGGTGATGCCATTTTGTTTGCGGTGTTTTTTAAGGTTTTTGGGGTCTCTGTTGGGTTTTGTTGGGTTCTCGTTGGTCATCGTGTTGGAAAAGTGTAAATTGTGGGTTTTGGAGAACATCAGGTAGGTTTAGGGTGGTTTTGGTGTGGATCTATGGTTTTGGCGTATTTTCTTCCAGTTTTGGGGGTGATGCCGATATTTGTTGGGGTGTTTTTGACGTGTTTTGGGGTCTCCATTAGGTTTTGTTGTGTTCTTGTTTGTCATTATGTTAAATAGGTGTGGATTGTGGGTTTTGGAGAACATCAGGTAGGTTTAGGGTGGTTTTGGGGTGGATCTATGGTTTTGGCGGATTTTCTTCCAGTTTTGGGGGTGTTGCCGTTCTAGTTTGGGGTGTTTTTGACGTTTTTTGGGGTCTCTGTTGGGTTTTGTTGGGTTCTCGTTGGTCATCATGTTGGAAAAGGGTAAAGTGTGGGTTTTGGAGAACATCAGGTAGGTTTCGGGTTGTTTTGGGGTGGATCTATGGTTTTGGCGGATTTTCTTCCAGGTTTGGGGGTGATGCCGATATTTCTTGGGGTGTTTTTGACGTGTTTTGGGGTCTCCATTAGGTTTTGTTGTGTTCTTGTTTGTCATTATGTTAAATAGGAGTGGATTGTGGGTTTTGGAGAAGATCAGGTAGGTTTAGGGTAGTTTTGGGGTGGATCTATGGTTTTGGCGGATTTTCTTCCAGTTTTGGGGGTGATGCCGATATTTCTTGGGGTGTTTTTGACGTGTTTTGGAGTCTCCATTAGGTTTTGTTGTGTTCTTGTTTGTCATTATGTTAAATAGGAGTGGATTGTGGGTTTTGGAGAAGATCAGGTAGGTTTAGGGTGGTTTTGGGGTGGATCTATGGTTTTGGCGTATTTTCTTCCAGTTTTGGGGGTGATGCCGTTCTTGTTTGGGGTGTTTTTGACGTTTTTTGGGGTCTCTGTTGGGTTTTGTTGTGTTCTCGTTGGTCATCGTGTTGGAAAAGTGTAAATTGTGGGTTTTGGAGAACATCAGTTAGGTGTAGGGTGGTTTTGGGGTGGATCTATGGTTCTGGCAGATTTTCTTCCAGTTTTGGGGCTGATGCCGATATTTGTTGGGGTGTTTTTGACGTGTTTTGGGGTCTCCATTAGGTTTTGTTGTGTTCTTGTTTGTCATTATGTTAAATAGGAGTGGATTGTGGGTTTTGGAGAACATCAGGTAGGTTTAGGGTGGTTTTGGGGTGGATCTATGGTTTTGGCGGATTTTCTTCCAGTTTTGGGGGTGATGCCGTTCTTGTTTGGGGTGTTTTTGACGTTTTTTCGGGTCTCCATTAGGTTTTGTTGTGTTCTTGTTTGTCATTATGTTAAATAGGAGTGGATTGTGGGTTTTGGAGAACATCAGGTAGGTTTAGGGTGGTTTTGGGGTGGATCTATGGTTTTGGCGTATTTTCTTCCAATTTTGGTGGTGATGCCGTTCTTGTTTGGGGTGTTTTTTAAGGTTTTTGTGGTCTCTGTTGGGTTTTGTTGGGTTCTCGTTGGTCATCGTGTTGGAAAAGGGTAAATTGTGGGTTTTGGAGAACATCAGGTAGGTTTAGGGTGTTTTTGTGGTGGATCTATGGTTTTGGCGTATTTTCTTCCAGTTTTGGGGGTGATGCCGATATTTTTTGGGGTGTTTTTGACGTGTATTGGGGTCTCCATTAGGTTTTGTTTTGTTCTTGTTTGTCATTATGTTAAATAGGAGTGGATTGTGGGTTTTGGAGAACATCAGGTAGGTTTCGGGTGGTTTTGGGGTGGATCTATGGTTTTGGCGGATTTTCTTCCAGTTTTGGGGGTGATGCTGTTCTTGTTTGGGGTGTTTTTGACGTTTTTTGGGGTCTCTGTTGGGTTTTGTTGGGTTCTCGTTGGTCATCGTGTTGTAAAAGGCTAATTGTGGGTTTTGGAGAACATCAGGTAGGTGTAGGGTGGTTTTGGGGTGGATCTATGGTTTTGGCGTATTTTCTTCCAGTTTTGGGGGTGATGCCATTTTTGTTTGCGGTGTTTTTTAAGGTTTTTGGGGTCTCTGTTGGGTTTTGTTGTGTTCTCGTTGGTCATCGTGTTGGAAAAGTGTAAATTGTGGGTTTTGGCGAACATCAGGTAGGTTTAGGGTGGTTTTGGTGTGGATCTATGGTTTTGGCGTATTTTCTTCCAGTTTTGGGGGTGATGCCGATATTTGTTGGGGTGTTTTTGACGTGTTTTGGGGTCTCCATTAGGTTTTGTTGTGTTCTTGTTTGTCATTATGTTAAATAGGTGTGGATTGTGGGTTTTGGAGAACATCAGGTAGGTTTAGGGTGGTTTTGGGGTGGATCTATGGTTTTGGGGGATTTTCTTCCAGTTTTGGGGGTGTTGCCGTTCTAGTTTGGGGTGTTTTTGACGTTTTTTGGGGTCTCTGTTGGGTTTTGTTGGGTTCTCGTTGGTCATCATGTTGGAAAAGGGTAAAGTGTGGGTTTTGGAGAACATCAGGTAGGTTTCGGGTTGTTTTGGGGTGGATCTATGGTTTTGGCGGATTTTCTTCCAGGTTTGGGGGTGATGCCGATATTTCTTGGGGTGTTTTTGACGTGTTTTGGGGTCTCCATTAGGTGTTGTTGGGTTCTTGTTTGTCATTATTTTAAATAGGTGTGGATTGTGGGTTTTGGAGAAGATCAGGTAGGTTTAGGGTGGTTTTGGCGTGGATCTATGGTTTTGGGGGATTTTCTTCCAGTTTTGGGGGTGATGCCGTTCTTGTTTGGGGTGTTTTTGACGTGTTTTGGGGTCTCTGTTGGGTTTTGTTGTGTTCTCGTTGGTCATCGTGTTGGAAAAGTGTAAATTGTGGGTTTTGGAGAATATCAGGTAGGTTTAGGGTGGTTTTGGGGTGGATCTACGGTTTTGGGGGATTTTCATCCAGTTTTGGGGGTGATGCCGATATTTTTTGGGGTGTTTTTGACGTGTTTTGGGGTCTCCATTAGGTTTTGTTGTGTTCTTGTTTGTCTTTATGTTAAATAGGAGTGGATTGTGGGTTTTGGAGAACATCAGGTAGGTGTAGGGTGGTTTTGGGGTGGATCTATGGTTTTGGGGGATTTTCTTCCAGTTTTGGGGGTGATGCCATTTTTGTTTGCGGTGTTTTTTAAGGTTTTTGGGGTCTCTGTTGGGTTTTGTTGGGTTCTCGTTGGTCATCGTGTTGGAAAAGGGTAAATTGTGGGTTTTGGAGAACATCAGGTAGGTTTCGGGTGGTTTTGGGGTGGATCTATGGTTTTGGCGGATTTTCTTCCAGTTTTGGGGGTGATGCTGTTCTTGTTTGGGGTGTTTTTGACGTGTTTTGGGGTCTCCATTAGGTTTTGTTGTGTTCTTGTTTGTCATTCTGTTAAATAGGATTGGATTGTGGGTTTTGGAGAAGATCAGGTAGGTTTAGGGTGGTTTTGGGGTGGATCTATGGTTTTGGCGGATTTTCTTCCAGTTTTGGGGGTGATGCCGTTCTTGTTTGGGGTGTTTTTGACGTTTTTTGGGGTCTCTGTTGGGTTTTGTTAGGTTCTTGTTGGTCATTATGTTAAATAGGTGTGGATTGTGGGTTTTGGAGAACATCAGGTAGGTTTCGGGTGGTTTTGGGGTGGATCTATGGTTTTGGCGGATTTTCTTCCAGTTTTGGGGGTGATGCCGTTCTTGTTTGGGGTGTTTTTGACGTTTTTTGGGGTCTCTGTTGGGTTTTGTTGGGTTCTCGTTGGTCATCGTGTTGGAAAAGTGTAAATTGTGGGTTTTGGAGAAGATCAGGTAGGTTTAGGGTGGTTTTGGGGTGGATCTATGGTTTTGGCGGATTTTCTTCCAATTTTGGGGGTGATGCCGTTCTGGTTTGGGGTGTTTTTGACGTGTTTTGGGGTCTCTGTTGGGTTTTGTTGTGTTCTCGTTGGTCATCGTGTTGGAAAAGATTAAATTGTGGGTTTTGGAGAACATCAGGTAGGTTTACGGTGTTTTTGTGGTGGATCTATGGTTTTGGCGTATTTTCTTCCAGTTTTGGGGGTGATGCCGATATTTTTTGGGGTGTTTTTGACGTGTATTGGGGTCTCCATTAGGTTTTGTTGTGTTCTTGTTTGTCATTATGTTAAATAGGAGTGGATTGTGGGTTTTGGAGAACATCAGGTAGGTGTAGGGTGGTTTTGGTGTGGGTCTATGGTTTTGGCGTATTTTCTTCCAGTTTTGGTGGTGATGCCGTTCTTGTTTGGGGTGTTTTTGACGTTTTTTGGGGTCTCCATTAGGTTTTGTTGTGTTCTTGTTTGTCATTATGTTAAATAGGAGTGGATTGTGGGTTTTGGAGAACATCAGGTAGGTTTAGGGTGGTTTTGGGGTGGATCTATGGTTTTGGCGTATTTTCTTCCAGTTTTGGGGGTGATGCCGATATTTGTTGGGGTGTTTTTGATGTGTTTTGGTGTCTCCATTAGGTTTTGTTGTGTTCTTGTTTGTCATTATGTTAAATAGGAGTGGATTGTGGGTTTTGGAGAAGATCAGGTAGGTTTAGGGTGGTTTTGGGGTGGATCTATGGTTTTGGCGTATTTTCTTCCAGTTTTGGGGGTGATGCCGTTCTTGTTTGGGGTGTTTTTGACGTTTTTTGGGGTCTCTGTTGGGTTTTGTTAGGTTCTTGTTGGTCATTATGTTAAATAGGTGTGGATTGTGGGTTTTGGAGAACATCAGGTAGGTTTAGGGTGGTTTTGGGGTGGATCTATGGTTTTGGCGGATTTTCTTCCAATTTTGGTGGTGATGCCGTTCTTGTTTGGGGTGTTTTTTAAGGTTTTTGTGGTCTCTGTTGGGTTTTGTTGGGTTCTCGTTGGTCATCGTGTTGGAAAAGGGTAAATTGTGGGTTTTGGAGAACATCAGGTAGGTTTAGGGTGTTTTTGTGGTGGATCTATGGTTTTGGCGTATTTTCTTCCAGTTTTGGGGGTGATGCCGATATTTTTTGGGGTGTTTTTGACGTGTATTGGGGTCTCCATTAGGTTTTGTTTTGTTCTTGTTTGTCATTATGTTAAATAGGAGTGGATTGTGGGTTTTGGAGAACATCAGGTAGGTTTAGGGTGGTTTTGGGGTGGATCTATGGTTTTGGCGGATTTTCTTCCAGTTTTGGGGGTGATGCTGTTCTTGTTTGGGGTGTTTTTGACGTTTTTTGGGGTCTCTGTTGGGTTTTGTTGGGTTCTCGTTGGTCATCGTGTTGTAAAAGGCTAATTGTGGGTTTTGGAGAACATCAGGTAGGTGTAGGGTGGTTTTGGGGTGGATCTATGGTTTTGGCGTATTTTCTTCCAGTTTTGGGGGTGATGCCATTTTTGTTTGCGGTGTTTTTTAAGGTTTTTGGGGTCTCTGTTGGGTTTTGTTGTGTTCTCGTTGGTCATCGTGTTGGAAAAGTGTAAATTGTGGGTTTTGGCGAACATCAGGTAGGTTTAGGGTGGTTTTGGTGTGGATCTATGGTTTTGGCGTATTTTCTTCCAGTTTTGGGGGTGATGCCGATATTTGTTGGGGTGTTTTTGACGTGTTTTGGGGTCTCCATTAGGTTTTGTTGTGTTCTTGTTTGTCATTATGTTAAATAGGTGTGGATTGTGGGTTTTGGAGAACATCAGGTAGGTTTAGGGTGGTTTTGGGGTGGATCTATGGTTTTGGGGGATTTTCTTCCAGTTTTGGGGGTGTTGCCGTTCTAGTTTGGGGTGTTTTTGACGTTTTTTGGGGTCTCTGTTGGGTTTTGTTGGGTTCTCGTTGGTCATCATGTTGGAAAAGGGTAAAGTGTGGGTTTTGGAGAACATCAGGTAGGTTTCGGGTTGTTTTGGGGTGGATCTATGGTTTTGGCGGATTTTCTTCCAGGTTTGGGGGTGATGCCGATATTTCTTGGGGTGTTTTTGACGTGTTTTGGGGTCTCCATTAGGTTTTGTTGTGTTCTTGTTTGTCATTATGTTAAATAGGAGTGGATTGTGGGTTTTGGAGAAGATCAGGTAGGTTTAGGGTAGTTTTGGGGTGGATCTATGGTTTTGGCGGATTTTCTTCCAGTTTTGGGGGTGATGCCGATATTTCTTGGGGTGTTTTTGACGTGTTTTGGAGTCTCCATTAGGTTTTGTTGTGTTCTTGTTTGTCATTATGTTAAATAGGAGTGGATTGTGGGTTTTGGAGAAGATCAGGTAGGTTTAGGGTGGTTTTGGGGTGGATCTATGGTTTTGGCGTATTTTCTTCCAGTTTTGGGGGTGATGCCGTTCTTGTTTGGGGTGTTTTTGACGTTTTTTGGGGTCTCTGTTGGGTTTTGTTGTGTTCTCGTTGGTCATCGTGTTGGAAAAGTGTAAATTGTGGGTTTTGGAGAACATCAGTTAGGTGTAGGGTGGTTTTGGGGTGGATCTATGGTTCTGGCGGATTTTCTTCCAGTTTTGGGGCTGATGCCGATATTTGTTGGGGTGTTTTTGACGTGTTTTGGGGTCTCCATTAGGTTTTGTTGTGTTCTTGTTTGTCATTATGTTAAATAGGAGTGGATTGTGGGTTTTGGAGAACATCAGGTAGGTTTAGGGTGGTTTTGGGGTGGATCTATGGTTTTGGCGGATTTTCTTCCAGTTTTGGGGGTGATGCCGTTCTTGTTTGGGGTGTTTTTGACGTTTTTTTTCGGGTCTCCATTAGGTTTTGTTGTGTTCTTGTTTGTCATTATGTTAAATAGGAGTGGATTGTGGGTTTTGGAGAACATCAGGTAGGTTTAGGGTGGTTTTGGGGTGGATCTATGGTTTTGGCGTATTTTCTTCCAGTTTTGGGGGTGATGCCGATATTTGTTGGGGTGTTTTTGATGTGTTTTGGTGTCTCCATTAGGTTTTGTTGTGTTCTTGTTTGTCATTATGTTAAATAGGAGTGGATTGTGGGTTTTGGAGAAGATCAGGTAGGTTTAGGGTGGTTTTGGGGTGGATCTATGGTTTTGGCGGATTTTCTTCCAGTTTTGGGGGTGATGCCGTTCTTGTTTGGGGTGTTTTTGACGTTTTTTGGGGTCTCTGTTGGGTTTTGTTGGGTTCTCGTTGGTCATCGTGTTGTAAAAGGCTAATTGTGGGTTTTGGATAACATCAGGTACGTGTAGGGTGGTTTTGGGGTGGATCTATGGTTTTGGTGTATTTTCTTCCAGTTTTGGGGGTGATGCCGATATTTCTTGGGGTGTTTTTGACGTGTTTTGTGGTCTCCATTAGGTTTTGTTGTGTTCTTGTTTGTCATTATGTTAAATAGGAGTGGATTGTGGGTTTTGGAGAACATCAGGTAGGTTTAGGGTGGTTTTGGGGTGGATCTATGGTTTTGGCGGATTTTCTTCCAGTTTTGGGGGTGATGCCGATATTTTTTGGGGTGTTTTTGACGTTTTTTGGGGTCTCTGTTGGGTTTTGTTGGGTTCTCGTTGGTCATCGTGATGGAAAAGGGTAATTTGTGGGTTTTGGAGAACATCAGGTAGGTTTCGGGTGGTTTTGGGGTGGATCTATGGTTTTGGCGTATTTTCTTCCAGTTTTGGGGGTGATGCTGTTCTTGTTTGGGGTGTTTTTGACGTGTTTTGGGGTCTCCATTAGGTTTTGTTGTGTTCTTGTTTGTCTTTATGTTAAATAGGTGTGGATTGTGGGTTTTGGAGAACATCAGGTAGGTTTAGGGTGGTTTTGGGGTGGATCTATGGTTTTGGCGTATTTTCTTCCAGTTTTGGGGGTGATGCTGTTCTTGTTTGGGGTGTTTTTGACGTGTTTTGGGGTCTCCATTAGGTTTTGTTGGGTTCTTGTTTGTCATTATGTTAAATAGGTTTGGATTGTGGGTTTTGGAGAACATCAGGTAGGTTTAGGGTGGTTTTGGGGTGGATCTATGGTTTTGGGGGATTTTCTTCCAGTTTTGGGGGTGTTGCCGTTCTAGTTTGGGGTGTTTTTGACGTTTTTTGGGGTCTCTGTTGGGTTTTGTTGTGTTCTCGTTGGTCATCGTGTTGGAAAAGGGTAAATTGTGGGTTTTGGAGAACATCAGGTAGGTTTCGGGTGGTTTTGGGGTGGATCTATGGTTTTGGCGGATTTTCTTCCAGTTTTGGGGGTGATGCTGTTCTTGTTTGGGGTGTTTTTGACGTGTTTTGGGGTCTCCATTAGGTTTTGTTGTGTTCTTGTTTGTCATTATGTTAAATAGGAGTGGATTGTGGGTTTTGGAGAAGATCAGGTAGGTTTAGGGTGGTTTTGGGGTGGATCTATGGTTTTGGCGGATTTTCTTCCAGTTTTGGGGGTGATGCCGTTCTTGTTTGGGGTGTTTTTGACGTTTTTTGGGGTCTCTGTTGGGTTTTGTTAGGTTCTTGTTGGTCATAATGTTAAATAGGTGTGGATTGTGGGTTTTGGAGAACATCAGGTAGGTTTCGGGTGGTTTTGGGGTGGATCTATGGTTTTGGCGGATTTTCTTCCAGTTTTGGGGGTGATGCCGTTCTTGTTTGGGGTGTTTTTGACGTTTTTTGGGGTCTCTGTTGGGTTTTGTTGGGTTCTCGTTGGTCATCGTGTTGGAAAAGTGTAAATTGTGGGTTTTGGAGAAGATCAGGTAGGTTTAGGGTGGTTTTGGGGTGGATCTATGGTTTTGGCGGATTTTCTTCCAATTTTGGGGGTGATGCCGTTCTGGTTTGGGGTGTTTTTGACGTGTTTTGGGGTCTCTGTTGGGTTTTGTTGTGTTCTCGTTGGTCATCGTGTTGGAAAAGAGTAAATTTTGGGTTTTGGAGAACATCAGGTAGGTTTAGGGTGTTTTTGTGGTGGATCTATGGTTTTGGCGTATTTTCTTCCAGTTTTGGGGGTGATGCCGATATTTTTTGGGGTGTTTTTGACGTGTATTGGGGTCTCCATTAGGTTTTGTTGTGTTCTTGTTTGTCATTATGTTAAATAGGAGTGGATTGTGGGTTTTGGAGAACATCAGGTAGGTTTAGGGTGGTTTTGGGGTGGGTCTATGGTTTTGGCGTATTTTCTTCCAGTTTTGGTGGTGATGCCGTTCTTGTTTGGGGTGTTTTTGACGTTTTTTGGGGTCTCCATTAGGTTTTGTTGTGTTCTTGTTTGTCATTATGTTAAATAGGAGTGGATTGTGGGTTTTGGAGAACATCAGGTAGGTTTAGGGTGGTTTTGGGGTGGATCTATGGTTTTGGCGTATTTTCTTCCAGTTTTGGGGGTGATGCCGATATTTGTTGGGGTGTTTTTGATGTGTTTTGGTGTCTCCATTAGGTTTTGTTGTGTTCTTGTTTGTCATTATGTTAAATAGGAGTGGATTGTGGGTTTTGGAGAAGATCAGGTAGGTTTAGGGTGGTTTTGGGGTGGATCTATGGTTTTGGCGGATTTTCTTCCAGTTTTGGGGGTGATGCCGTTCTTGTTTGGGGTGTTTTTGACGTTTTTTGGGGTCTCTGTTTGGTTTTTTTGGGTTCTCGTTGGTCATCGTGTTGGAAAAGGGTAAATTGTGGGTTTTGGAGAACATCAGGTAGGTTTAGGGTGGTTTTGGTGTGGATCTATGGTTTTGGCGTATTTTCTTCCAGTTTTGGGGGTGATGCCGTTCTTGTTTGGGGTGTTTTTGACGTTTTTTGGGGTCTCTGTTGGGTTTTGTTAGGTTCTTGTTGGTCATTATGTTAAATAGGTGTGGATTGTGGGTTTTGGAGAACATCAGTTAGGTGTAGGGTGGTTTTGGGGTGGATCTATGGTTTTGGCGGATTTTCTTCCAATTTTGGTGGTGATGCCGTTCTTGTTTGGGGTGTTTTTTAAGGTTTTTGTGGTCTCTGTTGGGTTTTGTTGGGTTCTCGTTGGTCATCGTGTTGGAAAAGGGTAAATTGTGGGTTTTGGAGAACATCAGGTAGGTTTAGGGTGTTTTTGTGGTGGATCTATGGTTTTGGCGTATTTTCTTCCAGTTTTGGGGGTGATGCTGTTCTTGTTTGGGGTGTTTTTGACCTGTTTTGGGGTCTCCATTAGGTTTTGTTGTGTTCTTGTTTGTCATTATGTTAAATAGGAGTGGATTGTGGGTTTTGGAGAACATCAGGTAGGTTTAGGGTGGTTTTGGGGTGGATCTATGGTTTTGGCGGATTTTCTTCCAGTTTTGGGGGTGATGCCGTTCTTGTTTGGGGTGTTTTTGACGTGTTTTGGGGTCTCCATTAGGTTTTGTTGTGTTCTTGTTTGTCATTATGTTAAATAGGAGTGGATTGTGGGTTTTGGAGAACATCAGGTAGGTTTCGGGTGGTTTTGGGGTGGATCTATGGTTTTGGCGTATTTTCTTCCAGTTTTGGGGGTGATGCCGATATTTGTTGGAGTGTTTTTGATGTGTTTTGGTGTCTCCATTAGGTTTTGTTGTGTTCTTGTTTGTCATTATGTTAAATAGGAGTGGATTGTGGGTTTTGGATAACATCAGGTACGTGTAGGGTGGTTTTGGGGTGGATCTATGGTTTTGGCGGATTTTCTTCCAGTTTTGGGGGTGATGCTGTTCTTGTTTGGGGTGTTTTTGACGTTTTTTGGGGTCTCTGTTGGGTTTTGTTGGGTTCTCGTTGGTCATCGTGTTGTAAAAGGCTAATTGTGGGTTTTGGAAAACATCAGGTAGGTGTAGGGTGGTTTTGGGGTGGATCTATGGTTTTGGCGTATTTTCTTCCAGTTTTGGGGGTGATGCCATTTTTGTTTGCGGTGTTTTTTAAGGTTTTTGGGGTCTCTGTTGGGTTTTGTTGGGTTCTCGTTGGTCATCGTGTTGGAAAAGTGTAAATTGTGGGTTTTGGAGAACATCAGGTAGGTTTAGGGTGGTTTTGGTGTGGATCTATGGTTTTGGCGTATTTTCTTCCAGTTTTGGGGGTGATGCCGATATTTGTTGGGGTGTTTTTGACGTGTTTTGGGGTCTCCATTAGGTTTTGTTGTGTTCTTGTTTGTCATTATGTTAAATAGGTGTGGATTGTGGGTTTTGGAGAACATCAGGTAGGTTTCGGGTGGTTTTGGGGTGGATCTATGGTTTTGGCGGATTTTCTTCCAGTTTTGGGGGTGTTGCCGTTCTAGTTTGGGGTGTTTTTGACGTTTTTTGGGGTCTCTGTTGGGTTTTGTTGGGTTCTCGTTGGTCATCATGTTGGAAAAGGGTAAAGTGTGGGTTTTGGAGAACATCAGGTAGGTTTCGGGTTGTTTTGGGGTGGATCTATGGTTTTGGCGGATTTTCTTCCAGGTTTGGGGGTGATGCCGATATTTGTTGGGGTGTTTTTGACGTGTTTTGGGGTCTCCATTAGGTTTTGTTGTGTTCTTGTTTGTCATTATGTTAAATATGAGTGGATTGTGGGTTTTGGAGAAGATCAGGTAGGTTTAGGGTAGTTTTGGGGTGGATCTATGGTTTTGGCGGATTTTCTTCCAGTTTTGGGGGTGATGCCGATATTTCTTGGGGTGTTTTTGACGTGTTTTGGAGTCTCCATTAGGTTTTGTTGTGTTCTTGTTTGTCATTATGTTAAATAGGAGTGGATTGTGGGTTTTGGAGAAGATCAGGTAGGTTTAGGGTGGTTTTGGGGTGGATCTATGGTTTTGGCGTATTTTCTTCCAGTTTTGGGGGTGATGCCGTTCTTGTTTGGGGTGTTTTTGACGTTTTTTGGGGTCTCTGTTGGGTTTTGTTGTGTTCTCGTTGGTCATCGTGTTGGAAAAGTGTAAATTGTGGGTTTTGGAGAACATCAGTTAGGTGTAGGGTGGTTTTGGGGTGGATCTATGGTTCTGGCAGATTTTCTTCCAGTTTTGGGGCTGATGCCGATATTTGTTGGGGTGTTTTTGACGTGTTTTGGGGTCTCCATTAGGTTTTGTTGTGTTCTTGTTTGTCATTATGTTAAATAGGAGTGGATTGTGGGTTTTGGAGAACATCAGGTAGGTTTAGGGTGGTTTTGGGGTGGATCTATGGTTTTGGCGGATTTTCTTCCAGTTTTGGGGGTGATGCCGTTCTTGTTTGGGGTGTTTTTGACGTTTTTTCGGGTCTCCATTAGGTTTTGTTGTGTTCTTGTTTGTCATTATGTTAAATAGGAGTGGATTGTGGGTTTTGGAGAACATCAGGTAGGTTTAGGGTGGTTTTGGGGTGGATCTATGGTTTTGGCGTATTTTCTTCCAGTTTTGGGGGTGATGCCGATATTTGTTGGGGTGTTTTTGACGTGTTTTGGGGTCTCCATTAGGTTTTGTTGTGTTCTTGTTTGTCATTATGTTAAATAGGAGTGGATTGTGGGTTTTGGAGAAGATCAGGTAGGTTTAGGGTGGTTTTGGGGTGGATCTATGGTTTTGGCGGATTTTCTTCCAGTTTTGGGGGTGATGCCGTTCTTGTTTGGGGTGTTTTTGACGTTTTTTGGGGTCTCTGTTGGGTTTTGTTGGGTTCTCGTTGGTCATCGTGTTGTAAAAGGCTAATTGTGGGTTTTGGATAACATCAGGTACGTGTAGGGTGGTTTTGGGGTGGATCTATGGTTTTGGTGTATTTTCTTCCAGTTTTGGGGGTGATGCCGATATTTCTTGGGGTGTTTTTGACGTGTTTTGTGGTCTCCATTAGGTTTTGTTGTGTTCTTGTTTGTCATTATGTTAAATAGGAGTGGATTGTGGGTTTTGGAGAACATCAGGTAGGTTTAGGGTGGTTTTGGGGTGGATCTATGGTTTTGGCGGATTTTCTTCCAGTTTTGGGGGTGATGCCGATATTTTTTGGGGTGTTTTTGACGTTTTTTGGGGTCTCTGTTGGGTTTTGTTGGGTTCTCGTTGGTCATCGTGATGGAAAAGGGTAATTTGTGGGTTTTGGAGAACATCAGGTAGGTTTCGGGTGGTTTTGGGGTGGATCTATGGTTTTGGCGTATTTTCTTCCAGTTTTGGGGGTGATGCTGTTCTTGTTTGGGGTGTTTTTGACGTGTTTTGGGGTCTCCATTAGGTTTTGTTGTGTTCTTGTTTGTCATTATGTTAAATAGGTGTGGATTGTGGGTTTTGGAGAACATCAGGTAGGTTTAGGGTGGTTTTGGGGTGGATCTATGGTTTTGGCGTATTTTCTTCCAGTTTTGGGGGTGATGCTGTTCTTGTTTGGGGTGTTTTTGACGTGTTTTGGGGTCTCCATTAGGTTTTGTTGGGTTCTTGTTTGTCATTATGTTAAATAGGAGTGGATTGTGGGTTTTGGAGAAGATCAGGTAGGTTTAGGGTGGTTTTGGGGTGGATCTATGGTTTTGGCGGATTTTCTTCCAGTTTTGGGGGTGATGCCGTTCTTGTTTGGTGTGTTTTTGACGTTTTTTGGGGTCTCTGTTGGGTTTTGTTGTGTTCTCGTTGGTCATCGTGTTGGAAAAGTGTAAATTGTGGGTTTTGGAGAACATCAGGTAGGTGTAGGGTGGTTTTGGGGTGGATCTATGGTTTTGGGGGATTTTCTTCCAGTTTTGGGGGTTATGCCGATATTTTTTGGGGTGTTTTTGACGTGTTTTGGGGTCTCCATTAGGTTTTGTTGTGTTCTTGTTTGTCATTATGTTAAATAGGAGTGGATTGTGGGTTTTGGAGAACATCAGGTAGGTTTAGGGTGGTTTTGGTGTGGGTCTATGGTTTTGGGGGATTTTCTTCCAGTTTTGGGGGTGATGCCGATATTTTTTGCGGTGTTTTGGACGTGTTTTGGGGTCTCCATTAGGTTTTGTTTTGTTCTTGTTTGTCTTTATGTTAAATAGGAGTGGATTGTGGGTTTTGGAGAACATCAGGTAGGTTTAGGGTGTTTTTGTGGTGGATCTATGGTTTTGGCGTATTTTCTTCCAGTTTTGGGGGTGATGCTGTTCTTGTTTGGGGTGTTTTTGACCTGTTTTGGGGTCTCCATTAGGTTTTGTTGTGTTCTTGTTTGTCATTATGTTAAATAGGAGTGGATTGTGGGTTTTGGAGAACATCAGGTAGGTTTAGGGTGGTTTTGGGGTGGATCTATGGTTTTGGCGGATTTTCTTCCAGTTTTGGGGGTGATGCCGATATTTGTTGGAGTGTTTTTGATGTGTTTTGGTGTCTCCATTAGGTTTTGTTGTGTTCTTGTTTGTCATTATGTTAAATAGGAGTGGATTGTGGGTTTTGGAGAAGATCAGGTAGGTTTAGGGTGGTTTTGGGGTGGATCTATGGTTTTGGCGGATTTTCTTCCAGTTTTGGGGGTGATGCCGTTCTTGTTTGGGGTGTTTTTGACGTTTTTTGGGGTCTCTGTTGGGTTTTGTTGGGTTCTCGTTGGTCATCGTGTTGTAAAAGGCTAATTGTGGGTTTTGGAGAACATCAGGTAGGTGTAGGGTGGTTTTGGGGTGGATCTATGGTTTTGGCGTATTTTCTTCCAGTTTTGGGGGTGATGCCATTTTTGTTTGCGGTGTTTTTTAAGGTTTTTGGGGTCTCTGTTGGGTTTTGTTGGGTTCTCGTTGGTCATCGTGTTGGAAAAGTGTAAATTGTGGGTTTTGGAGAACATCAGGTAGGTTTAGGGTGGTTTTGGTGTGGATCTATGGTTTTGGCGTATTTTCTTCCAGTTTTGGGGGTGATGCCGATATTTGTTGGGGTGTTTTTGACGTGTTTTGGGGTCTCCATTAGGTTTTGTTGTGTTCTTGTTTGTCATTATGTTAAATAGGTGTGGATTGTGGGTTTTGGAGAACATCAGGTAGGTTTAGGGTGGTTTTGGGGTGGATCTATGGTTTTGGCGGATTTTCTTCCAGTTTTGGGGGTGTTGCCGTTCTAGTTTGGGGTGTTTTTGACGTTTTTTGGGGTCTCTGTTGGGTTTTGTTGTGTTCTCGTTGGTCATCATGTTGGAAAAGGGTAAAGTGTGGGTTTTGGAGAACATCAGGTAGGTTTCGGGTTGTTTTGGGGTGGATCTATGGTTTTGGCGGATTTTCTTCCAGGTTTGGGGGTGATGCCGATATTTCTTGGGGTGTTTTTGACGTGTTTTGGGGTCTCCATTAGGTTTTGTTGTGTTCTTGTTTGTCATTATGTTAAATAGGAGTGGATTGTGGGTTTTGGAGAAGATCAGGTAGGTTTAGGGTAGTTTTGGGGTGGATCTATGGTTTTGGCGGATTTTCTTCCAGTTTTGGGGGTGATGCCGATATTTCTTGGGGTGTTTTTGACGTGTTTTGGAGTCTCCATTAGGTTTTGTTGTGTTCTTGTTTGTCATTATGTTAAATAGGAGTGGATTGTGGGTTTTGGAGAAGATCAGGTAGGTTTAGGGTGGTTTTGGGGTGGATCTATGGTTTTGGCGTATTTTCTTCCAGTTTTGGGGGTGATGCCGTTCTTGTTTGGGGTGTTTTTGACGTTTTTTGGGGTCTCTGTTGGGTTTTGTTGTGTTCTCGTTGGTCATCGTGTTGGAAAAGTGTAAATTGTGGGTTTTGGAGAACATCAGTTAGGTGTAGGGTGGTTTTGGGGTGGATCTATGGTTCTGGCAGATTTTCTTCCAGTTTTGGGGCTGATGCCGATATTTGTTGGGGTGTTTTTGACGTGTTTTGTGGTCTCCATTAGGTTTTGTTGTGTTCTTGTTTGTCATTATGTTAAATAGGAGTGGATTGTGGGTTTTGGAGAACATCAGGTAGGTTTAGGGTGGTTTTGGGGTGGATCTATGGTTTTGGCGGATTTTCTTCCAGTTTTGGGGGTGATGCCGTTCTTGTTTGGGGTGTTTTTGACGTTTTTTGGGGTCTCCATTAGGTTTTGTTGTGTTCTTGTTTGTCATTATGTTAAATAGGAGTGGATTGTGGGTTTTGGAGAACATCAGGTAGGTTTAGGGTGGTTTTGGGGTGGATCTATGGTTTTGGCGTATTTTCTTCCAGTTTTGGGGGTGATGCCGATATTTGTTGGGGTGTTTTTGATGTGTTTTGGTGTCTCCATTAGGTTTTGTTGTGTTCTTGTTTGTCATTATGTTAAATAGGAGTGGATTGTGGGTTTTGGAGAAGATCAGGTAGGTTTAGGGTGGTTTTGGGGTGGATCTATGGTTTTGGCGGATTTTCTTCCAGTTTTGGGGGTGATGCCGTTCTTGTTTGGGGTGTTTTTGACGTTTTTTGGGGTCTCTGTTGGGTTTTGTTGTGTTCTCGTTGGTCATCGTGTTGTAAAAGGCTAATTGTGGGTTTTGGATAACATCAGGTACGTGTAGGGTGGTTTTGGGGTGGATCTATGGTTTTGGTGTATTTTCTTCCAGTTTTGGGGGTGATGCCGATATTTCTTGGGGTGTTTTTGACGTGTTTTGTGGTCTCCATTAGGTTTTGTTGTGTTCTTGTTTGTCATTATGTTAAATAGGAGTGGATTGTGGGTTTTGGAGAACATCAGGTAGGTTTAGGGTGGTTTTGGGGTGGATCTATGGTTTTGGCGGATTTTCTTCCAGTTTTGGGGGTGATGCCGATATTTTTTGGGGTGTTTTTGACGTTTTTTGGGGTCTCTGTTGGGTTTTGTTGGGTTCTCGTTGGTCATCGTGATGGAAAAGGGTAATTTGTGGGTTTTGGAGAACATCAGGTAGGTTTCGGGTGGTTTTGGGGTGGATCTATGGTTTTGGCGTATTTTCTTCCAGTTTTGGGGGTGATGCTGTTCTTGTTTGGGGTGTTTTTGACGTGTTTTGGGGTCTCCATTAGGTTTTGTTGTGTTCTTGTTTGTCATTATGTTAAATAGGTGTGGATTGTGGGTTTTGGAGAACATCAGGTAGGTTTCGGGTGGTTTTGGGGTGGATCTATGGTTTTGGCGTATTTTCTTCCAGTTTTGGGGGTGATGCTGTTCTTGTTTGGGGTGTTTTTGACGTGTTTTGGGGTCTCCATTAGGTTTTGTTGGGTTCTTGTTTGTCATTATGTTAAATAGGAGTGGATTGTGGGTTTTGGAGAACATCAGGTAGGTTTAGGGTGGTTTTGGGGTGGATCTATGGTTTTGGCGGATTTTCTTCCAGTTTTGGGGGTGATGCCGTTCTTGTTTGGTGTGTTTTTGACGTTTTTTGGGGTCTCTGTTGGGTTTTGTTGTGTTCTCGTTGGTCATCGTGTTGGAAAAGTGTAAATTGTGGGTTTTGGAGAACATCAGGTAGGTGTAGGGTGGTTTTGGGGTGGATCTATGGTTTTGGGGGATTTTCTTCCAGTTTTGGGGGTTATGCCGATATTTTTTGGGGTGTTTTTGACGTGTTTTGGGGTCTCCATTAGGTTTTGTTGTGTTCTTGTTTGTCATTATGTTAAATAGGAGTGGATTGTGGGTTTTGGAGAACATCAGGTAGGTTTAGGGTGGTTTTGGTGTGGGTCTATGTTTTTGGGGGATTTTCTTCCAGTTTTGGGGGTGATGCCGATATTTTTTGGGGTGTTTTTGACGTGTTTTGGGGTCTCCATTAGGTTTTGTTTTGTTCTTGTTTGTCTTTATGTTAAATAGGAGTGGATTGTGGGTTTTGGAGAACATCAGGTAGGTGTAGGGTGGTTTTGGGGTGGATCTATGGTTTTGGGGGATTTTCTTTCAGTTTTGGGGGTGATGCCATTTTTGTTTGCGGTGTTTTTTAAGGTTTTTGGGGTCTCTGTTGGGTTTTGTTGGGTTCTCGTTGGTCATCGTGTTGGAAAAGTGTAAATTGTGGGTTTTGGATAACATCAGGTAGGTTTAGGGTGGTTTTGGGGTGGATCTATGGTTTTGGCGTATTTTCTTCCAGTTTTGGGGGTGATGCCGATATTTGTTGGGGTGTTTTTGACGTGTTTTGGGGTCTCCATTAGGTTTTGTTGTGTTCTTGTTTGTCATTATGTTAAATAGGAGTGGATTGTGGGTTTTGGAGAACATCAGGTAGGTTTAGGGTGGTTTTGGGGTGGATCTATGGTTTTGGCGGATTTTCTTCCAGTTTTGGGGGTGTTGCCGTTCTAGTTTGGGGTGTTTTTGACGTTTTTTGGGGTCTCTGTTGGGTTTTGTTTTGTTCTCGTTGGTCATCGTGTTGGAAAAGGGTAAAGTGTGGGTTTTGGAGAACATCAGGTAGGTGTAGGGTGGTTTTGGGGTGGATCTATGGTTTTGGTGTATTTTCTTCCAGTTTTGGGGGTGATGCTGTTCTTGTTTGGGGTGTTTTTGACGTTTTTTGGGGTCTCTGTTGGGTTTTGTTGTGTTCTCGTTGGTCATCGTGTTGGAAAAGGGTAAATTGTGGGTTTTGGAGAAGATCAGGTAGGTTTAGGGTGGTTTTGGTGTGGATCTATGGTTTTGGCGTATTTTCTTCCAGTTTTGGGGGTGATGCCGATATTTGTTGGGGTGTTTTTGACGTGTTTTGGGGTCTCCATTAGGTTTTGTTGTGTTCTTGTTTGTCATTATGTTAAATAGGAGTGGATTGTGGGTTTTGGAGAACATCAGGTAGGTTTAGGGTGGTTTTGGTGTGGGTCTATGGTTTTGGGGGATTTTCTTTCAGTTTTGGGGGTGATGCCATTTTTGTTTGCGGTGTTTTTTAAGGTTTTTGGGGTCTCTGTTGGGTTTTGTTGGGTTCTCGTTGGTCATCGTGTTGGAAAAGTGTAAATTGTGGGTTTTGGAGAACATCAGGTAGGTTTAGGGTGGTTTTGGTGTGGATCTATGGTTTTGGCGTATTTTCTTCCAGTTTTGGGGGTGATGCCGATATTTGTTGGGGTGTTTTTGACGTGTTTTGGGGTCTCCATTAGGTTTTGTTGTGTTCTTGTTTGTCATTATGTTAAATAGGAGTGGATTGTGGGTTTTGGAGAACATCAGGTAGGTTTAGGGTGGTTTTGGTGTGGGTCTATGGTTTTGGGGGATTTTCTTCCAGTTTTGGGGGTGATGCCGATATTTTTTGGGGTGTTTTTGACGTGTTTTGGGGTCTCCATTAGGTTTTGTTTTGTTCTTGTTTGTCTTTATGTTAAATAGGAGTGGATTGTGGGTTTTGGAGAAGATCAGGTAGGTTTAGGGTGGTTTTGGGGTGGATCTATGGTTTTGGGTGTTTTTCTTTCAGTTTTGGGGGTGATGCCATTTTTGTTTGCGGTGTTTTTTAAGGTTTTTGGGGTCTCTGTTGGGTTTTGTTGGGTTCTCGTTGGTCATCGTGTTGGAAAAGTGTAAATTGTGGGTTTTGGAGAACATCAAGTAGGTTTAGGGTGGTTTTGGTGTGGATCTATGGTTTTGGCGTATTTTCTTCCAGTTTTGGGGGTGATGCCGATATTTCTTGGGGTGTTTTTGACGTGTTTTGGGGTCTCCTTTAGGTTTTGTTGTGTTCTTGTTTGTCATTATGTTAAATAGGAGTGGATTGTGGGTTTTGGAGAACATCAGGTAGGTTTAGGGTGGTTTTGGGGTGGATCTATGGTTTTGGCGGATTTTCTTCCAGTTTTGGGGGTGATGCCGTTCTTGTTTGGGGTGTTTTTGACGTTTTTTGGGGTCTCTGTTGGGTTTTGTTGGGTTCTCGTTGGTCATCGTGTTGTAAAAGGCTAATTGTGGGTTTTGGATAACATCAGGTAGGTGTAGGGTGGTTTTGGGGTGGATCTATGGTTTTGGCGTATTTTCTTCCAGTTTTGGGGGTGATGCCATTTTTGTTTGCGGTGTTTTTTAAGGTTTTTGGGGTCTCTGTTGGGTTTTGTTGTGTTCTCGTTGGTCATCGTGTTGGAAAAGTGTAAATTGTGGGTTTTGGAGAACATCAGGTAGGTTTCGGGTTGTTTTGGGGTGGATCTATGGTTTTGGGGGATTTTCTTCCAGTTTTGGGGGTGATGCCGATATTTGTTGGGGTGTTTTTGACGTGTTTTGGGGTCTCCATTAGGTTTTGTTGTGTTCTTGTTTGTCATTATGTTAAATAGGAGTGGATTGTGGGTTTTGGAGAAGATCAGGTAGGTTTAGGGTAGTTTTGGGGTGGATCTATGGTTTTGGCGAATTTTCTTCCAGTTTTGGGGGTGATGCCGATATTTCTTGGGGTGTTTTTGACGTGTTTTGGAGTCTCCATTAGGTTTTGTTGTGTTCTTGTTTGTCATTATGTTAAATAGGAGTGGATTGTGGGTTTTGGAGAAGATCAGGTAGGTTTAGGGTGGTTTTGGGGTGGATCTATGGTTTTGGCGTAGTTTCTTCCAGTTTTGGGGGTGATGCCGTTCTTGTTTGGGGTGTTTTTGACGTGTTTTGGGGTCTCTGTTGGGTTTTGTTGGGTTCTCGTTGGTCTTCGTGTTGGAAAAGTGTAAATTGTGGGTTTTGGAGAACATCAGTTAGGTGTAGGGTGGTTTTGGGGTGGATCTATGGTTCTGGCAGATTTTCTTCCAGTTTTGGGGGTGATGCCGTTCTTGTTTGGGGTGTTTTTGACGTTTTTTGGGGTCTCCATTAGGTTTTGTTGTGTTCTTGTTTGTCATTATGTTAAATAGGAGTGGATTGTGGGTTTTGGAGAACATCAGGTAGGTTTAGGGTGGTTTTGGGGTGGATCTATGGTTTTGGCGTATTTTCTTCCAGTTTTGGGGGTGATGCCGATATTTGTTGGGGTGTTTTTGATGTGTTTTGGTGTCTCCATTAGGTTTTGTTTTGTTCTTGTTTGTCATTATGTTAAATAGGAGTGGATTGTGGGTTTTGGAGAACATCAGGTAGGTTTAGGGTGGTTTTGGGGTGGATCTATGGTTTTGGCGGATTTTCTTCCAGTTTTGGGGGTGATGCCGTTCTTGTTTGGGGTGTTTTTGACGTTTTTTGGGGTCTCTGTTGGGTTTTGTTGGGTTCTCGTTGGTCATCGTGTTGGAAAAGGCTAATTGTGGGTTTTGGATAACAGCAGGTAGGTGTAGGGTGGTTTTGGGGTGGATCTATGGTTTTGGGGGATTTTCTTCCAGTTTTGGGGGTGATGCCGATATTTGTTGGGGTGTTTTTGACATGTTTTGGAGTCTCCATTAGGTTTTGTTGTGTTCTTGTTTGTCATTATGTTAAATAGGAGTGGATTGTGGGTTTTGGAGAACATCAGGTAGGTTTAGGGTGGTTTTGGGGTGGATCTATGGTTTTGGCGGATTTTCTTCCAGTTTTGGGGGTGATGCCGATATTTTTTGGGGTGTTTTTGACGTTTTTTGGGGCCTCTGTTGGGTTTTGTTGGGTTCTCGTTGGTCATCGTGATGGAAAAGTGTAAATTGTGGGTTTTGGAGAACATCAGGTAGGTTTAGGGTGGTTTTGGTGTGGATCTATGGTTTTGGCGTATTTTCTTCCAGTTTTGGGGGTGATGCCGATATTTGTTGGGGTGTTTTTGACGTGTTTTGGGGTCTCCATTAGGTTTTGTTGTGTTCTTGTTTGTCATTATGTTAAATAGGTGTGGATTGTGGGTTTTGGAGAACATCAGGTAGGTTTAGGGTGGTTTTGGGGTGGATCTATGGTTTTGGCGGATTTTCTTCCAGTTTTGGGGGTGTTGCCGTTCTAGTTTGGGGTGTTTTTGACGTTTTTTGGGGTCTCTGTTGGGTTTTGTTGTGTTCTCGTTGGTCATCGTGTTGGAAAAGGGTAAAGTGTGGGTTTTGGAGAACATCAGGTAGGTTTCGGGTTGTTTTGGGGTGGATCTATGGTTTTGGGGGATTTTCTTCCAGTTTTGGGGGTGATGCCGATATTTGTTGGGGTGTTTTTGACGTGTTTTGGAGTCTCCATTAGGTTTTGTTGTGTTCTTGTTTGTCATTATATTAAATAGGAGTGGATTGTGGGTTTTGGAGAAGATCAGGTAGGTTTAGGGTGGTTTTGGGGTGGATCTATGGTTTTGGCGGATTTTCTTCCAGTTTTGGGGGTGATGCCGTTCTTGTTTGGGGTGTTTTTGACGTTTTTTGGGGTCTCTGTTGGGTTTTGTTGGGTTCTCGTTGGTCATCGTGTTGGAAAAGGGTAAATTGTGGGTTTTGGAGAACATCAGTTAGGTGTAGGGTGGTTTTGGGGTGGATCTATGGTTTTGGGGGATTTTCTTCCAGTTTTGGGGGTGATGCCGATATTTGTTGGGGTGTTTTTGACGTGTTTTGGGGTCTCCATTAGGTTTTGTTGTGTTCTTGTTTGTCATTATGTTAAATAGGTGTGGATTGTGGGTTTTGGAGAACATCAGGTAGGTTTAGGGTAGTTTTGGGGTGGATCTATGGTTTTGGCGGATTTTCTTCGAGTTTTGGGGGTGATGCCGATATTTTTTGGGGTGTTTTTGACGTGTTTTGGGGTCTCCATTAGGTTTTGTTGTGTTCTTGTTTGTCATTATGTTAAATAGGAGTGGATTGTGGGTTTTGGAGAAGATCAGGTAGGTTTAGGGTGGTTTTGGGGTGGATCTATTGTTTTGGCGGATTTTCTTCGAGTTTTGGGGGTGATGCCGTTCTTGTTTGGGGTGTTTTTGACGTGTTTTGGGGTCTCTGTTGGGTTTTGTTGTGTTCTCGTTGGTCATCGTGTTGGAAAAGTGTAAATTGTGGGTTTTGGAGAACATCAGGTAGGTTTCGGGTGGTTTTGGGGTGGATCTATGGTTTTGGCGGATTTTCTTCCAGTTTTGGGGGTGATGCCGTTCTTGTTTGGGGTGTTTTTGACGTGTTTTGGGGTCTCTGTTGGGTTTTGTTGTGTTCTCGTTGGTCATCGTGTTGGAAAAGTGTAAATTGTGGGTTTTGGAGAATATCAGGTAGGTTTAGGGTGGTTTTGGGGTGGATCTATGGTTTTGGCGTATTTTCTTCCAGTTTTGGGGGTGATGCCGATATTTGTTGGGGTGTTTTTGATGTGTTTTGGTGTCTCCATTAGGTTTTGTTTTGTTCTTGTTTGTCATTATGTTAAATAGGAGTGGATTGTGGGTTTTGGAGAACATCAGGTAGGTTTAGGGTGGTTTTGGGGTGGATCTATGGTTTTGGCGGATTTTCTTCCAGTTTTGGGGGTGATGCCGTTCTTGTTTGGGGTGTTTTTGACGTTTTTTGGGGTCTCTGTTGGGTTTTGTTGGGTTCTCGTTGGTCATCGTGTTGGAAAAGGCTAATTGTGGGTTTTGGATAACAGCAGGTAGGTGTAGGGTGGTTTTGGGGTGGATCTATGGTTTTGGGGGATTTTCTTCCAGTTTTGGGGGTGATGCCGATATTTGTTGGGGTGTTTTTGACATGTTTTGGAGTCTCCATTAGGTTTTGTTGTGTTCTTGTTTGTCATTATGTTAAATAGGAGTGGATTGTGGGTTTTGGAGAACATCAGGTAGGTTTAGGGTGGTTTTGGGGTGGATCTATGGTTTTGGCGGATTTTCTTCCAGTTTTGGGGGTGATGCCGATATTTTTTGGGGTGTTTTTGACGTTTTTTGGGGCCTCTGTTGGGTTTTGTTGGGTTCTCGTTGGTCATCGTGATGGAAAAGTGTAAATTGTGGGTTTTGGAGAACATCAGGTAGGTTTAGGGTGGTTTTGGTGTGGATCTATGGTTTTGGCGTATTTTCTTCCAGTTTTGGGGGTGATGCCGATATTTGTTGGGGTGTTTTTGACGTGTTTTGGGGTCTCCATTAGGTTTTGTTGTGTTCTTGTTTGTCATTATGTTAAATAGGTGTGGATTGTGGGTTTTGGAGAACATCAGGTAGGTTTAGGGTGGTTTTGGGGTGGATCTATGGTTTTGGCGGATTTTCTTCCAGTTTTGGGGGTGTTGCCGTTCTAGTTTGGGGTGTTTTTGACGTTTTTTGGGGTCTCTGTTGGGTTTTGTTGTGTTCTCGTTGGTCATCGTGTTGGAAAAGGGTAAAGTGTGGGTTTTGGAGAACATCAGGTAGGTTTCGGGTTGTTTTGGGGTGGATCTATGGTTTTGGGGGATTTTCTTCCAGTTTTGGGGGTGATGCCGATATTTGTTGGGGTGTTTTTGACGTGTTTTGGAGTCTCCATTAGGTTTTGTTGTGTTCTTGTTTGTCATTATATTAAATAGGAGTGGATTGTGGGTTTTGGAGAAGATCAGGTAGGTTTAGGGTGGTTTTGGGGTGGATCTATGGTTTTTGGCGGATTTTCTTCCAGTTTTGGGGGTGATGCCGTTCTTGTTTGGGGTGTTTTTGACGTTTTTTGGGGTCTCTGTTGGGTTTTGTTGGGTTCTCGTTGGTCATCGTGTTGGAAAAGGGTAAATTGTGGGTTTTGGAGAACATCAGTTAGGTGTAGGGTGGTTTTGGGGTGGATCTATGGTTCTGGCAGATTTTCTTCGAGTTTTGGGGGTGATGCCGATATTTGTTGGGGTGTTTTTGACGTGTTTTGGGGTCTCCATTAGGTTTTGTTGTGTTCTTGTTTGTCATTATGTTAAATAGGTGTGGATTGTGGGTTTTGGAGAACATCAGGTAGGTTTAGGGTAGTTTTGGGGTGGATCTATGGTTTTGGCGGATTTTCTTCGAGTTTTGGGGGTGATGCCGATATTTTTTGGGGTGTTTTTGACGTGTTTTGGGGTCTCCATTAGGTTTTGTTGTGTTCTTGTTTGTCATTATGTTAAATAGGAGTGGATTGTGGGTTTTGGAGAAGATCAGGTAGGTTTAGGGTGGTTTTGGGGTGGATCTATTGTTTTGGCGGATTTTCTTCGAGTTTTGGGGGTGATGCCGTTCTTGTTTGGGGTGTTTTTGACGTGTTTTGGGGTCTCTGTTGGGTTTTGTTGTGTTCTCGTTGGTCATCGTGTTGGAAAAGTGTAAATTGTGGGTTTTGGAGAACATCAGGTAGGTTTCGGGTGGTTTTGGGGTGGATCTATGGTTTTGGCGGATTTTCTTCCAGTTTTGGGGGTGATGCCGTTCTTGTTTGGGGTGTTTTTGACGTGTTTTGGGGTCTCTGTTGGGTTTTGTTGTGTTCTCGTTGGTCATCGTGTTGGAAAAGTGTAAATTGTGGGTTTTGGAGAATATCAGGTAGGTTTAGGGTGGTTTTGGGGTGGATCTATGGTTTTGGGGGATTTTCTTCCAGTTTTGGGGGTGATGCCGATATTTTTTGGGGTGTTTTTGACGTGTTTTGGGGTCTCCATTAGGTTTTGTTGTGTTCTTGTTTGTCTTTATGTTAAGTAGGAGTGGATTGTGGGTTTTGGAGAACATCAGGTAGGTGTAGGGTGGTTTTGGGGTGGATCTATGGTTTTGGGGGATTTTCTTCCAGTTTTGGGGGTGATGCCATTTTTGTTTGCGGTGTTTTTTAAGGTTTTTGGGGTCTCTGTTGGGTTTTGTTGGGTTCTCGTTGGTCATCGTGTTGGAAAAGTGTAAATTGTGGGTTTTGGAGAACATCAGGTAGGTTTAGGGTGGTTTTGGGGTGGATCTATGGTTTTGGCGGATTTTCTTCCAGTTTTGGGGGTGATGCCGTTCTTGTTTGGGGTGTTTTTGACGTTTTTTGGGGTCTCTGTTGGGTTTTGTTAGGTTCTTGTTGGTCATTATGTTAAATAGGTGTGGATTGTGGGTTTTGGAGAACATCAGGTAGGTTTCGGGTGGTTTTGGGGTGGATCTATGGTTTTGGCGGATTTTCTTCGAGTTTTGGGGGTGATGCCGTTCTTGTTTGGGGTGTTTTTGACGTTTTTTGGGGTCTCTGTTGGGTTTTGTTGGGTTCTCGTTGGTCATCGTGTTGGAAAAGTGTAAATTGTGGGTTTTGGAGAAGATCAGGTAGGTTTAGGGTGGTTTTGGGGTGGATCTATGGTTTTGGCGGATTTTCTTCCAATTTTGGGGGTGATGCCGTTCTGGTTTGGGGTGTTTTTGACGTGTTTTGGGGTCTCTGTTGGGTTTTGTTGTGTTCTCGTTGGTCATCGTGTTGGAAAAGAGTAAATTGTGGGTTTTGGAGAACATCAGGTAGGTTTAGGGTGTTTTTGTGGTGGATCTATGGTTTTGGCGTATTTTCTTCCAGTTTTGGGGGTGATGCCGATATTTTTTGGGGTGTTTTTGACGTGTATTGGGGTCTCCATTAGGTTTTGTTGTGTTCTTGTTTGTCATTATGTTAAATAGGAGTGGATTGTGGGTTTTGGAGAACATCAGGTAGGTTTAGGGTGGTTTTGGGGTGGATCTATGGTTTTGGGGGATTTTCTTCCAGTTTTGGTGGTGATGCCGTTCTTGTTTGGGGTGTTTTTGACGTTTTTTGGGGTCTCCATTAGGTTTTGTTGTGTTCTTGTTTGTCATTATGTTAAATAGGAGTGGATTGTGGGTTTTGGAGAAGATCAGGTAGGTTTAGGGTGGTTTTGGGGTGGATCTATGGTTTTGGCGTATTTTCTTCCAGTTTTGGGGGTGATGCCGATATTTGTTGGGGTGTTTTTGATGTGTTTTGGTGTCTCCATTAGGTTTTGTTGTGTTCTTGTTTGTCATTATGTTAAATAGGAGTGGATTGTGGGTTTTGGAGAAGATCAGGTAGGTTTAGGGTGGTTTTGGGGTGGATCTATGGTTTTGGCGGATTTTCTTCCAGTTTTGGGGGTGATGCCGTTCTTGTTTGGGGTGTTTTTGACGTTTTTTGGGGTCTCTGTTTGGTTTTTTTGGGTTCTCGTTGGTCATCGTGTTGGAAAAGGGTAAATTGTGGGTTTTGGAGAAGATCAGGTAGGTTTAGGGTGGTTTTGGGGTGGATCTATGGTTTTGGCGTATTTTCTTCCAGTTTTGGGGGTGATGCCGTTCTTGTTTGGGGTGTTTTTGACGTTTTTTGGGGTCTCTGTTGGGTTTTGTTAGGTTCTTGTTGGTCATTATGTTAAATAGGTGTGGATTGTGGGTTTTGGAGAACATCAGGTAGGTTTCGGGTGGTTTTGGGGTGGATCTATGGTTTTGGCGGATTTTCTTCCAGTTTTGGGGGTGATGCCGTTCTTGTTTGGGGTGTTTTTTAACGTTTTTGTGGTCTCTGTTGGGTTTTGTTGGGTTCTCGTTGGTCATCGTGTTGGAAAAGGGTAAATTGTGGGTTTTGGAGAACATCAGGTAGGTTTAGGGTGTTTTTGTGGTGGATCTATGGTTTTGGCGTATTTTCTTCCAGTTTTGGGGGTGATGCTGTTCTTGTTTTGGGGTGTTTTTGACCTGTTTTGGGGTCTCCATTAGGTTTTGTTGTGTTCTTGTTTGTCATTATGTTAAATAGGAGTGGATTGTGGGTTTTGGAGAAGATCAGGTAGGTTTAGGGTGGTTTTGGGGTGGATCTATGGTTTTGGCGGATTTTCTTCCAGTTTTGGGGGTGATGCCGTTCTTGTTTGGGGTGTTTTTGACGTGTTTTGGGGTCTCCATTAGGTTTTGTTGTGTTCTTGTTTGTCATTATGTTAAATAGGAGTGGATTGTGGGTTTTGGAGAACATCAGGTAGGTTTAGGGTGGTTTTGGGGTGGATCTATGGTTTTGGCGTATTTTCTTCCAGTTTTGGGGGTGATGCCGATATTTGTTGGAGTGTTTTTGATGTGTTTTGGGGTCTCCATTAGGTTTTGTTGTGTTCTTGTTTGTCATTATGTTAAATAGGAGTGGATTGTGGGTTTTGGAGAAGATCAGGTAGGTGTAGGGTGGTTTTGGGGTGGGATCTATGGTTTTGGCGGATTTTCTTCCAGTTTTGGGGGTGATGCTGTTCTTGTTTGGGGTGTTTTTGACGTTTTTTGGGGTCTCTGTTGGGTTTTGTTGGGTTCTCGTTGGTCATCGTGTTGTAAAAGGCTAATTGTGGGTTTTGGAGAACATCAGGTAGGTGTAGGGTGGTTTTGGGGTGGATCTATGGTTTTGGCGTATTTTCTTCCAGTTTTGGGGGTGATGCCATTTTTGTTTGCGGTGTTTTTTAAGGTTTTTGGGGTCTCTCTTGGGTTTTGTTGGGTTCTCGTTGGTCATCGTGTTGGAAAAGTGTAAATTGTGGGTTTTGGAGAACATCAGGTAGGTTTAGGGTGGTTTTGGTGTGGATCTATGGTTTTGGCGTATTTTCTTCCAGTTTTGGGGGTGATGCCGATATTTGTTGGGGTGTTTTTGACGTGTTTTGGGGTCTCCATTAGGTTTTGTTGTGTTCTTGTTTGTCATTATGTTAAATAGGTGTGGATTGTGGGTTTTGGAGAACATCAGGTAGGTTTAGGGTGGTTTTGGGGTGGATCTATGGTTTTGGCGGATTTTCTTCCAGTTTTGGGGGTGTTGCCGTTCTAGTTTGGGGTGTTTTTGACGTTTTTTGGGGTCTCTGTTGGGTTTTGTTGTGTTCTCGTTGGTCATCGTGTTGGAAAAGGGTAAAGTGTGGGTTTTGGAGAACATCAGGTAGGTTTCGGGTTGTTTTGGGGTGGATCTATGGTTTTGGCGGATTTTCTTCCAGTTTTGGGGGTGATGCCGATATTTCTTGGGGTGTTTTTGACGTGTTTTGGGGTCTCCATTAGGTTTTGTTGTGTTCTTGTTTGTCATTATGTTAAATAGGAGTGGATTGTGGGTTTTGGAGAACATCAGGTAGGTTTAGGGTGGTTTTGGGGTGGATCTATGGTTTTGGCGTATTTTCTTCCAGTTTTGGGGGTGATGCCGATATTTGTTGGGGTGTTTTTGATGTGTTTTGGTGTCTCCATTAGGTTTTGTTGTGTTCTTGTTTGTCATTATGTTAAATAGGAGTGGATTGTGGGTTTTGGAGAAGATCAGGTAGGTTTAGGGTGGTTTTGGGGTGGATCTATGGTTTTGGCGGATTTTCTTCCAGTTTTGGGGGTGATGCCGTTCTTGTTTGGGGTGTTTTTGACGTTTTATGGGGTCTCTGTTTGGTTTTTTTGGGTTCTCGTTGGTCATCGTGTTGGAAAAGGGTAAATTGTGGGTTTTGGAGAACATCAGGTAGGTTTAGGGTGGTTTTGGGGTGGATCTATGGTTTTGGCGTATTTTCTTCCAGTTTTGGGGGTGATGCCGTTCTTGTTTGGGGTGTTTTTGACGTTTTTTGGGGTCTCTGTTGGGTTTTGTTAGGTTCTTGTTGGTCATTATGTTAAATAGGTGTGGATTGTGGGTTTTGGAGAACATCAGGTAGGTTTCGGGTGGTTTTGGGGTGGATCTATGGTTTTGGCGGATTTTCTTCCAGTTTTGGTGGTGATGCCGTTCTTGTTTGGGGTGTTTTTTAAGGTTTTTGTGGTCTCTGTTGGGTTTTGTTGGGTTCTCGTTGGTCATCGTGTTTGGAAAAGGGTAAATTGTGGGTTTTGGAGAACATCAGGTAGGTTTAGGGTGTTTTTGTGGTGGATCTATGGTTTTGGCGTATTTTCTTCCAGTTTTTGGGGGTGATGCTGTTCTTGTTTGGGGTGTTTTTGACCTGTTTTGGGGTCTCCATTAGGTTTTGTTGTGTTCTTGTTTGTCATTATGTTAAATAGGAGTGGATTGTGGGTTTTGGAGAACATCAGGTAGGTTTAGGGTGGTTTTGGGGTGGATCTATGGTTTTGGCGGATTTTCTTCCAGTTTTGGGGGGTGATGCCGTTCTTGTTTGGGGTGTTTTTGACGTGTTTTGGGGTCTCCATTAGGTTTTGTTGTGTTCTTGTTTGTCATTATGTTAAATAGGTGTGGATTGTGGGTTTTGGAGAACATCAGGTAGGTTTAGGGTGGTTTTGGGGTGGATCTATGGTTTTGGCGTATTTTCTTCCAGTTTTGGGGGTGATGCCGATATTTGTTGGAGTGTTTTTGATGTGTTTTGGGGTCTCCATTAGGTTTTGTTGTGTTCTTGTTTGTCATTATGTTAAATAGGAGTGGATTGTGGGTTTTGGAGAAGATCAGGTAGGTGTAGGGTGGTTTTGGGGTGGATCTATGGTTTTGGCGGATTTTCTTCCAGTTTTGGGGGTGATGCTGTTCTTGTTTGGGGTGTTTTTGACGTTTTTTGGGGTCTCTGTTGGGTTTTGTTGGGTTCTCGTTGGTCATCGTGTTGGAAAAGGCTAATTGTGGGTTTTGGAGAACATCAGGTAGGTGTAGGGTGGTTTTGGGGTGGATCTATGGTTTTGGCGTATTTTCTTCCAGTTTTGGGGGTGATGCCATTTTTGTTTGCGGTGTTTTTTAAGGTTTTTGGGGTCTCTCTTGGTTTTGTTGTGTTCTCGTTGGTCATCGTGTTGGAAAAGTGTAAATTGTGGGTTTTGGAGAACATCAGGTAGGTTTAGGGTGGTTTTGGTGTGGATCTATGGTTTTGGCGTATTTTCTTCCAGTTTTGGGGGTGATGCCGATATTTGTTGGGGTGTTTTTGACGTGTTTTGGTGTCTCCATTAGGTTTTGTTGTGTTCTTGTTTGTCATTATGTTAAATAGGTGTGGATTGTGGGTTTTGGAGAACATCAGGTAGGTTTAGGGTGGTTTTGGGGTGGATCTATGGTTTTGGCGGATTTTCTTCCAGTTTTGGGGGTGTTGCCGTTCTAGTTTGGGGTGTTTTTGACGTTTTTTGGGGTCTCTGTTGGGTTTTGTTGTGTTCTCGTTGGTCATCGTGTTGGAAAAGGGTAAAGTGTGGGTTTTGGAGAACATCAGGTAGGTTTCGGGTTGTTTTGGGGTGGATCTATGGTTTTGGCGGATTTTCTTCCAGTTTTTGGGGGTGATGCCGATATTTCTTGGGGTGTTTTTGACGTGTTTTGGGGTCTCCATTAGGTTTTGTTGTGTTCTTGTTTGTCATTATGTTAAATAGGAGTGGATTGTGGGTTTTGGAGAAGATCAGGTAGGTTTAGGGTAGTTTTGGGGTGGATCTATGGTTTTGGCGGATTTTCTTCCAGTTTTGGGGGTGATGCCGATATTTTCTGGGGTGTTTTTGACGTGTTTTGGGGTCTCCATTAGGTTTTGTTGTGTTCTTGTTTGTCATTATGTTAAATAGGAGTGGATTGTGGGTTTTGGAGAAGATCAGGTAGGTTTAGGGTGGTTTTGGGGTGGATCTATGGTTTTGGTGTATTTTCTTCCAGTTTTGGGGGTGATGCCGATATTTGTTGGGGTGTTTTTGACGTGTTTTGGGGTCTCCATTAGGTTTTGTTGTGTTCTTGTTTGTCATTATGTTAAATAGGTGTGGATTGTGGGTTTTGGAGAACATCAGGTAGGTTTAGGGTGGTTTTGGGGTGGATATATGGTACTCAGTTTTTTTTTTTTTTTTTTTTTTGGGTGGGGGGGATGATCCTGGACTTTTGGTGTTGTTTTTGACGTGTTTTGGGGTCTCCGTTGTGTTTTCATTTGGTTTTCCATGGTCATCGTGTTGTAAAAGGGTAAATTGTGGGTTTTGGAGAACTTCAGGTAGGTTTAGGGGGACTTTTCGCGTGGATTCATGGTATTTGGGGTTTTCTTCTATTTTGGAGAGTGATCCTCTCCTTTCTTCGTGTGATTTTGAAGTGTTTTGGGGTTTCCGTTGCGTTTCGTTGAGTTCCTAATGCGTTTTATGTTGGTTGGGAGTGTGCTTTGGGATTAGGAGAACATCAGGTAGGTTTAGGGTGTCCTTGGGGTGGATCTATGGTATTTGGGGTTTTCTTCCAGTTTTGGGGGTGATGCCGTTCTTGTTTGGGGTGTTTTTGACGTGTTTTGGGGTCTCCATTAGGTTTTGTTGGGTTCTTGTTTGTCATTATGTTAAATAGGAGTGGATTGTGGGTTTTGGAGAACATCAGGTAGGTTTAGGGTGGTTTTGGGGTGGATCTATGGTTTTGGCGGATTTTCTTCGAGTTTTGGGGGTGATGCCGTTCTTGTTTGGGGTGTTTTTGACGTTTTTTGGGGTCTCTGTTGGGTTCTGTTGGGTTCTCGTTGGTCATCGTGTTGGAAAAGGCTAATTGTGGGTTTTGGAGAACATCAGGTAGGTGTAGGGTGGTTTTGGGGTGGATCTATGGTTTTGGCGGATTTTCTTCCAGTTTTGGGGGTGATGCCGATATTTCTTGGGGTGTTTTTGACGTGTTTTGGGGTCTCCATTAGGTTTTGTTGTGTTCTTGTTTGTCATTATGTTAAATAGGAGTGGATTGTGGGTTTTGGAGAAGATCAGGTAGGTTTAGGGTGGTTTTGGGGTGGGTCTATGGTTTTGGCGTATTTTCTTCCAGTTTTGGGGGTGATGCCGATATTTGTTGGGGTGTTTTTGACGTGTTTTGGAGTCTCCTTTAGGTTTTTGTTGTGTTCTTGTTTGTCATTATGTTAAATAGGTGTGGATTGTGGGTTTTGGAGAACATCAGGTAGGTTTAGGGTGGTTTTGGGGTGGATCTATGGTTTTGGCGGATTTTCTTCCAGTTTTGGGGGTGATGCCGTTCTTGTTTGGGGTGTTTTTGACGTTTTTTGGGGTCTCTGTTGGGTTTTGTTGGGTTCTCGTTGGTCATCGTGTTGGAAAAGGGTAAATTGTGGGTTTTGGAGAACATCAGGTAGGTTTCGGGTGGTTTTGGGGTGGATCTATGGTTTTGGGGGATTTTCTTCCAGTTTTGGGGGTGATGCCTATATTTGTTGGGGTGTTTTTGACGTGTTTTGGGGTCTCCATTAGGTTTTGTTGTGTTCTTGTTTGTCATTAAGTTAAATAGGAGTGGATTGTGGGTTTTGGAGAACATCAGGTGGGTTTAGGGTGGTTTTGGGGTGGATCTATGGTTTTGGCGGATTTTCTTCCAGTTTTGGGGGTGATGCCGATATTTGTTGGGGTGTTTTTGACGTTTTTTGGGGTCTCCATTAGGTTTTGTTGTGTTCTTGTTTGTCATTATGTTAAATAGGAGTGGATTGTGGGTTTTGGAGAACATCAGGTAGGTTTAGGGTGGTTTTGGGGTGGATCTATGGTTTTGGGGGATTTTCTTCGAGTTTTTGGGGTGATGCCGTTCTTGTTTGGGGTGTTTTTGACGTTTTTTGGGGTCTCTGTTGGGTTTTGTTGTGTTCTCGTTTGTCATCGTGTTGGAAAAGTGTAAATTGTGGGTTTTGGAGAACATCAGTTAGGTTTAGGGTGGTTTTGGGGTGGATCTATGGTTTTGGGGGATTTTCTTCCAGTTTTGGGGGTGATGCCATTTTTGTTTGGGGTGTTTTTTAAGGTTTTTGGTGTCTCTGTTTGGTTTTGTTGGCTTCTCGTTGGTCATCATGGTGGAAAAGTGTAAATTGTGGGTTTTGTAGAATATCAGGTAGGTTTAGGGTGGTTTTGGGGTGGATATATGGTACTCAGTTTTTTTTTTTTTTTTTTTTTTTGGGGGGGGGGGGATGATCCTGGACTTTTTGTGTTGTTTTGACGTGTTTTGGGGTCTCCGTTGTGTTTCATTTGGTTTTCCATGGTCATCGTTTTGTAAAAGGGTAAATTGTGGGTTTTGGAGAACTTCAGGTAGGTTTAGGGGGACTTTTCGCGTGGATTCATGGTATTTGGGGTTTTCTTCTATTTTGGAGAGTGATCCTCTCCTTTCTTCGTGTGATTTTGAAGTGTTTTGGGGTTTCCGTTGCGTTTCGTTGAGTTCCTAATGCGTTTTATGTTGGTTGGGAGTGTGCTTTGGGATTAGGAGAACATCAGGTAGGTTTAGGGTGGTTTTGGGGTGGATCTATGGTATTTGGGGTTTTCTTCCAGTTTTGGGGGTGATGCCGTTCTTTTTTGGGGTGTTTTTGACGTGTTTTGGGGTCTCCATTAGGTTTTGTTGGGTTCTTGTTTGTCATTATGTTAAATAGGAGTGGATTGTGGGTTTTGGAGAACATCAGGTAGGTTTAGGGTGGTTTTGGGGTGGATCTATGGTTTTGGCGGATTTTCTTCCAGTTTTGGGTGTGATGCCGTTCTTGTTTGGGGTGTTTTTGACGTTTTTTGGGGTCTCTGTTGGGTTCTGTTGGGTTCTCGTTGGTCATCGTGTTGGAAAATGCTAATTGTGGGTTTTGGAGAACATCAGGTATGTTTAGGGTGGTTTTGGGGTGGATCTATGGTTTTGGTGTATTTTCTTCCAGTTTTGGGGGTGATGCCGATATTTGTTGGGGTGTTTTTGACGTGTTTTGGGGTCTCCATTAGGTTTTGTTGTGTTCTTGTTGGTCATTATGTTAAATAGGAGTGGATTGTGGGTTTTGGAGAAGATCAGGTAGGTTTAGGGTGGTTTTGGGGTGGATCTATGGTTTTGGGGGATTTTCTTCGAGTTTTTGGGGTGATGCCATTCTTGTTTGGGGTGTTTTTGACGTTTTTTGGGGTCTCTGTTTGGTTTTGTTGGGTTCTCGTTGGTCATCGTGTTGGAAAAGTGTAAATTGTGGGTTTTGGAGAACATCAGTTAGGTTTAGGGTGGTTTTGGGGTGGATCTATGGTTTTGGGGGATTTTCTTCCAGTTTTGGGGGTGATGCCATTTTTGTTTGGGGTGTTTTTTAAGGTTTTTGGTGTCTCTGTTTGGTTTTGTTGGCTTCTCGTTGGTCATCGTGTTGGAAAAGTGTAAATTGTGGGTTTTGTAGAATATCAGGTAGGTTTAGGGTGGTTTTGGGGTGGATCTATGGTTTTGGCGGATTTTCTTCCAGTTTTGGGGGTGATGCCGTTCTTGTTTGGGGTGTTTTTGACGTGTTTTGGGGTCTCCATTAGGTTTTGTTGTGTTCTTGTTTGTCATTATGTTAAATAGGTGTGGATTGTGGGTTTTGGAGAACATCAGGTAGGTTTAGGGTGGTTTTGGGGTGGATCTATGGTTTTGGCGTATTTTCTTCCAGTTTTGGGGGTGATGCCGATATTTGTTGGAGTGTTTTTTGATGTGTTTTGGGGTCTCCATTAGGTTTTGTTGTGTTCTTGTTTGTCATTATGTTAAATAGGAGTGGATTGTGGGTTTTGGAGAAGATCAGGTAGGTGTAGGGTGGTTTTGGGGTGGATCTATGGTTTGGCGGATTTTCTTCCAGTTTTGGGGGTGATGCTGTTCTTGTTTGGGGTGTTTTTGACGTTTTTTGGGGTCTCTGTTGGGTTTTGTTGGGTTCTCGTTGGTCATCGTGTTGGAAAAGGCTAATTGTGGGTTTTGGAGAACATCAGGTAGGTGTAGGGTGGTTTTGGGGTGGATCTATGGTTTTGGCGTATTTTCTTCCAGTTTTGGGGGTGATGCCATTTTTTTTGCGGTGTTTTTTAAGGTTTTTGGGGTCTCTCTTGGGTTTTGTTGTGTTCTCGTTGGTCATCGTGTTGGAAAAGTGTAAATTGTGGGTTTTGGAGAACATCAGGTAGGTTTAGGGTGGTTTTGGTGTGGATCTATGGTTTTGGCGTATTTTCTTCCAGTTTTGGGGGTGATGCCGATATTTGTTGGGGTGTTTTTGACGTGTTTTGGGGTCTCCATTAGGTTTTGTTGTGTTCTTGTTTGTCATTATGTTAAATAGGTGTGGATTGTGGGTTTTGGAGAACATCAGGTAGGTTTAGGGTGGTTTTGGGGTGGATCTATGGTTTTGGCGGATTTTCTTCCAGTTTTGGGGGTGTTGCCGTTCTAGTTTGGGGTGTTTTTGACGTTTTTTGGGGTCTCTGTTGGGTTTTGTTGTGTTCTCGTTGGTCATCGTGTTGGAAAAGGGTAAAGTGTGGGTTTTGGAGAACATCAGGTAGGTTTCGGGTTGTTTTGGGGTGGATCTATGGTTTTGGCGGATTTTCTTCCAGTTTTGGGGGTGATGCCGATATTTCTTGGGGTGTTTTTGACGTGTTTTGGGGTCTCCATTAGGTTTTGTTGTGTTCTTGTTTGTCATTATGTTAAATAGGAGTGGATTGTGGGTTTTGGAGAAGATCAGGTAGGTTTAGGGTAGTTTTGGGGTGGATCTATGGTTTTGGCGGATTTTCTTCCAGTTTTGGGGGTGATGCCGATATTTCTTGGGGTGTTTTTGACGTGTTTTGGAGTCTCCATTAGGTTTTGTTGTGTTCTTGTTTGTCATTATGTTAAATAGGAGTGGATTGTGGGTTTTGGAGAAGATCAGGTAGGTTTAGGGTGGTTTTGGGGTAGATCTATGGTTTTGGCGTATTTTCTTCCAGTTTTGGGGGTGATGCCGTTCTTGTTTGGGGTGTTTTTGACGTTTTTTGGGGTCTCTGTTGGGTTTTGTTGGGTTCTCGTTGGTCATCGTGTTGGAAAAGTGTAAATTGTGGGTTTTGGAGAACATCAGTTAGGTGTAGGGTGGTTTTGGGGTGGATCTATGGTTCTGGCAGATTTTCTTCCAGTTTTGGGGCTGATGCCGATATTTGTTGGGGTGTTTTTGACGTGTTTTGGGGTCTCCATTAGGTTTTGTTGTGTTCTTGTTTGTCATTATGTTAAATAGGAGTGGATTGTGGGTTTTGGAGAAGATCAGGTAGGTTTAGGGTGGTTTTGGGGTGGATCTATGGTTTTGGCGGATTTTCTTCCAGTTTTGGGGGTGATGCCGTTCTTGTTTGGGGTGTTTTTGACGTTTTTTCGGGTCTCCATTAGGTTTTGTTGTGTTCTTGTTTGTCATTATGTTAAATAGGAGTGGATTGTGGGTTTTGGAGAACATCAGGTAGGTTTAGGGTGGTTTTGGGGTGGATCTATGGTTTTGGCGTATTTTCTTCCAGTTTTGGGGGTGATGCCGATATTTGTTGGGGTGTTTTTGATGTGTTTTGGTGTCTCCATTAGGTTTTGTTGTGTTCTTGTTTGTCATTATGTTAAATAGGAGTGGATTGTGGGTTTTGGAGAACATCAGGTAGGTTTAGGGTGGTTTTGGGGTGGATCTATGGTTTTGGCGGATTTTCTTCCAGTTTTGGGGGTGATGCCGATATTTTTTGGGGTGTTTTTGACGTTTTTTGGGGTCTCTGTTGGGTTTTGTTGGGTTCTCGTTGGTCATCGTGTTGTAAAAGGCTAATTGTGGGTTTTGGATAACATCAGGTACGTGTAGGGTGGTTTTGGGGTGGATCTATGGTTTTGGTGTATTTTCTTCCAGTTTTGGGGGTGATGCCGATATTTCTTGGGGTGTTTTTGACGTGTTTTGTGGTCTCCATTAGGTTTTGTTGTGTTCTTGTTTGTCATTATGTTAAATAGGAGTGGATTGTGGGTTTTGGAGAACATCAGGTAGGTTTAGGGTGGTTTTGGGGTGGATCTATGGTTTTGGCGGATTTTCTTCCAGTTTTGGGGGTGATGCCGATATTTTTTGGGGTGTTTTTGACGTTTTTTGGGGTCTCTGTTGGGTTTTGTTGGGTTCTCGTTGGTCATCGTGATGGAAAAGGGTACATTGTGGGTTTTGGAGAAGATCAGGTAGGTTTCGGGTGGTTTTGGGGTGGATCTATGGTTTTGGCGTATTTTCTTCCAGTTTTGGGGGTGATGCTGTTCTTGTTTGGGGTGTTTTTGACGTGTTTTGGGGTCTCCATTAGGTTTTGTTGTGTTCTTGTTTGTCATTATGTTAAATAGGTGTGGATTGTGGGTTTTGGAGAACATCAGGTAGGTTTCGGGTGGTTTTGGGGTGGATCTATGGTTTTGGCGGATTTTCTTCCAGTTTTGGGGGTGATGCTGTTCTTGTTTGGGGTGTTTTTGACGTGTTTTGGGGTCTCCATTAGGTTTTGTTGGGTTCTTGTTTGTCATTATGTTAAATAGGAGTGGATTGTGGGTTTTGGAGAACATCAGGTAGGTTTAGGGTGGTTTTGGGGTGGATCTATGGTTTTGGGGGATTTTCTTCCAGTTTTGGGGGTGATGCCGTTCTTGTTTGGTGTGTTTTTGACGTTTTTTGGGGTCTCTGTTGGGTTTTGTTGGGTTCTCGTTGGTCATCGTGTTGGAAAAGTGTAAATTGTGGGTTTTGGAGAACATCAGGTAGGTTTCGGGTGGTTTTGGGGTGGATCTATGGTTTTGGGGGATTTTCTTCCAGTTTTGGGGGTTATGCCGATATTTTTTTGGGGTGTTTTTGACGTGTTTTGGGGTCTCCATTAGGTTTTGTTGTGTTCTTGTTTGTCATTATGTTAAATAGGAGTGGATTGTGGGTTTTGGAGAACATCAGGTAGGTTTAGGGTGGTTTTGGTGTGGATCTATGGTTTTGGGGGATTTTCTTCCAGGTTTGGGGGTGATGCCGATATTTTTTGGGGTGTTTTTGACGTGTTTTGGGGTCTCCATTAGGTTTTGTTTTGTTCTTGTTTGTCTTTATGTTAAATAGGAGTGGATTGTGGGTTTTGGAGAACATCAGGTAGGTGTAGGGTGGTTTTGGGGTGGATCTATGGTTTTGGGGGATTTTCTTTCAGTTTTGGGGGTGATGCCATTTTTGTTTGCGGTGTTTTTTAAGGTTTTTGGGGTCTCTGTTGGGTTTTGTTGGGTTCTCGTTGGTCATCGTGTTGGAAAAGTGTAAATTGTGGGTTTTGGAGAACATCAGGTAGGTTTAGGGTGGTTTTGGTGTGGATCTATGGTTTTGGCGTATTTTCTTCCAGTTTTGGGGGTGATGCCGATATTTGTTGGGGTGTTTTTGACGTGTTTTGGGGTCTCCATTAGGTTTTGTTGTGTTCTTGTTTGTCATTATGTTAAATAGGAGTGGATTGTGGGTTTTGGAGAAGATCAGGTAGGTTTAGGGGTGGTTTTGGGGTGGATCTATGGTTTTGGCGGATTTTCTTCCAGTTTTGGGGGTGTTGCCGTTCTAGTTTGGGGTGTTTTTGACGTTTTTTGGGGTCTCTGTTGGGTTTTGTTGTGTTCTCGTTGGTCATCGTGTTGGAAAAGGGTAAAGTGTGGGTTTTGGAGAACATCAGGTAGGTGTAGGGTGGTTTTGGGGTGGATCTATGGTTTTGGTGTATTTTCTTCCAGTTTTGGGGGTGATGCTGTTCTTGTTTGGGGTGTTTTTGACGTTTTTTGGGGTCTCTGTTGGGTTTTGTTGTGTTCTCGTTGGTCATCGTGTTGGAAAAGGGTAAATTGTGGGTTTTGGAGAAGATCAGGTAGGTTTAGGGTAGTTTTGGGGTGGATCTATGGTTTTGGCGGATTTTCTTCCAGTTTTGGGGGTGATGCCGATATTTCTTGGGGTGTTTTTGACGTGTTTTGGAGTCTCCATTAGGTTTTGTTGTGTTCTTGTTTGTCATTATGTTAAATAGGAGTGGATTGTGGGTTTTGGAGAACATCAGGTAGGTGTAGGGTGGTTTTGGGGTGGATCTATGGTTTTGGGGGATTTTCTTTCAGTTTTGGGGGTGATGCCATTTTTGTTTGCGGTGTTTTTTAAGGTTTTTGGGGTCTCTGTTGGGTTTTGTTGGGTTCTCGTTGGTCATCGTGTTGGAAAAGTGTAAATTGTGGGTTTTGGAGAACATCAGGTAGGTTTAGGGTGGTTTTGGTGTGGATCTATGGTTTTGGCGTATTTTCTACCAGTTTTGGGGGTGATGCCGATATTTGTTGGGGTGTTTTTGACGTGTTTTGGGGTCTCCATTAGGTTTTGTTGTGTTCTTGTTTGTCATTATGTTAAATAGGAGTGGATTGTGGGTTTTGGAGAACATCAGGTAGGTTTAGGGTGGTTTTGGTGTGGGTCTATGGTTTTGCGGGATTTTCTTCCAGTTTTGGGGGTGATGCCGATATTTTTTGGGGTGTTTTTGACGTGTTTTGGGGTCTCCATTAGGTTTTGTTTTGTTCTTGTTTGTCTTTATGTTAAATAGGAGTGGATTGTGGGTTTTGGAGAAGATCAGGTAGGTTTAGGGTGGTTTTGGGGTGGATCTATGGTTTTGGGGGATTTTCTTTCAGTTTTGGGGGTGTTGCCGTTCTAGTTTGGGGTGTTTTTGACGTTTTTTGGGGTCTCTGTTGGGTTTTGTTGTGTTCTCGTTGGTCATCGTGTTGGAAAAGTGTAAAGTGTGGGTTTTGGAGAACATCAGGTAGGTGTAGGGTGGTTTTGGGGTGGATCTATGGTTTTGGTGTATTTTCTTCCAGTTTTGGGGGTGATGCTGTTCTTGTTTGGGGTGTTTTTGACGTTTTTTGGGGTCTCTGTTGGGTTTTGTTGTGTTCTCGTTGGTCATCGTGTTGGAAAAGGGTAAATTGTGGGTTTTGGAGAAGATCAGGTAGGTTTAGGGTAGTTTTGGGGTGGATCTATGGTTTTGGCGGATTTTCTTCCAGTTTTGGGGGTGATGCCGATATTTCTTGGGGTGTTTTTGACGTGTTTTGGAGTCTCCATTAGGTTTTGTTGTGTTCTTGTTTGTCATTATGTTAAATAGGAGTGGATTGTGGGTTTTGGAGAACATCAGGTAGGTGTAGGGTGGTTTTGGGGTGGATCTATGGTTTTGGGGGATTTTCTTTCAGTTTTGGGGGTGATGCCATTTTTGTTTGCGGTGTTTTTTAAGGTTTTTGGGGTCTCTGTTGGGTTTTGTTGGGTTCTCGTTGGTCATCGTGTTGGAAAAGTGTAAATTGTGGGTTTTGGAGAACATCAGGTAGGTTTAGGGTGGTTTTGGTGTGGATCTATGGTTTTGGCGTATTTTCTTCCAGTTTTGGGGGTGATGCCGATATTTGTTGGGGTGTTTTTGACGTGTTTTGGGGTCTCCATTAGGTTTTGTTGTGTTCTTGTTTGTCATTATGTTAAATAGGAGTGGATTGTGGGTTTTGGAGAAGATCAGGTAGGTTTAGGGTGGTTTTGGTGTGGGTCTATGGTTTTCGGGGATTTTCTTCCAGTTTTGGGGGTGATGCCGATATTTTTTGGGGTGTTTTTGACGTGTTTTGGGGTCTCCATTAGGTTTTGTTTTGTTCTTGTTTGTCTTTATGTTAAATAGGAGTGGATTGTGGGTTTTGGAGAAGATCAGGTAGGTTTAGGGTGGTTTTGGGGTGGATCTATGGTTTTGGCGGATTTTCTTTCAGTTTTGGGGGTGATGCCATTTTTGTTTGCGGTGTTTTTTAAGGTTTTTGGGGTCTCTGTTGGGTTTTGTTGGGTTCTCGTTGGTCATCGTGTTGGAAAAGTGTAAATTGTGGGTTTTGGAGAACATCAGGTAGGTTTAGGGTGGTTTTGGTGTGGATCTATGGTTTTGGCGTATTTTCTTCCAGTTTTGGGGGTGATGCCGATATTTGTTGGGGTGTTTTTGACGTGTTTTGGGGTCTCCATTAGGTTTTGTTGTGTTCTTGTTTGTCATTATGTTAAATAGGAGTGGATTGTGGGTTTTGGAGAACATCAGGTAGGTTTAGGGTGGTTTTGGGGTGGATCTATGGTTTTGGCGGATTTTCTTCCAGTTTTGGGGGTGTTGCCGTTCTAGTTTGGGGTGTTTTTGACGTTTTTTGGGGTCTCTGTTGGGTTTTGTTGTGTTCTCGTTGGTCATCGTGTTGGAAAATGGTAAATTGTGGGTTTTGGAGAACATCAGGTAGGTGTAGGGTGGTTTTGGGGTGGATCTATGGTTTTGGGGGATTTTCTTTCAGTTTTGGGGGTGATGCCATTTTTGTTTGCGGTGTTTTTTAAGGTTTTTGGGGTCTCTGTTGGGTTTTGTTGGGTTCTCGTTGGTCATCGTGTTGGAAAAGTGTAAATTGTGGGTTTTGGAGAACATCAAGTAGGTTTAGGGTGGTTTTGGTGTGGATCTATGGTTTTGGCGTATTTTCTTCCAGTTTTGGGGGTGATGCCGATATTTGTTGGGGTGTTTTTGACGTGTTTTGGGGTCTCCATTAGGTTTTGTTGTGTTCTTGTTTGTCATTATGTTAAATAGGAGTGGATTGTGGGTTTTGGAGAACATCAGGTAGGTTTCGGGTGGTTTTGGGGTGGATCTATGGTTTTGGGGGATTTTCTTCCAGTTTTGGGGGTGATGCCGTTCTTGTTTGGGGTGTTTTTGCCGTTTTTTGGGGTCTCTGTTGGGTTTTGTTGGGTTCTCGTTGGTCATCGTGTTGGAAAAGTGTAAATTGTGGGTTTTGGAGAACATCAGGTAGGTTTCGGGTGGTTTTGGGGTGGATCTATGGTTTTGGCGGATTTTCTTCCAATTTTGGGGGTGATGCCGTTCTTGTTTGGGGTGTTTTTGACGTGTTTTGGGGTCTCTGTTGGGTTTTGTTGTGTTCTCGTTGGTCATCGTGTTGGAAAAGGGTAAAGTGTGGGTTTTGGAGAACATCAGGTAGGTTTAGGGTGGTTTTGGGGTGGATCTATGGTTTTGGCGTATTTTCTTCCAGTTTTGGGGGTGATGCCGTTCTTGTTTGGGGTGTTTTTGACGTGTTTTGGGGTCTCCATTAGGTTTTGTTGGGTTCTTGTTTGTCATTATGTTAAATAGGAGTGGATTGTGGGTTTTGGAGAAGATCAGGTAGGTTTAGGGTGGTTTTGGGGTGGATCTATGGTTTTGGCGGATTTTCTTCGAGTTTTGGGGGTGATGCCGATATTTGTTGGGGTGTTTTTGTTTTGTTGTGTTCTTGTTTGTCATTATGTTAAATAGGAGTGGATTGTGGGTTTTGGAGAACATCAGGTAGGTTTAGGGTGGTTTTGGGTGGATCTATGGTTTTGGCGTATTTTCTTCCAGTTTGGGGGTGATGCCGTTCTTGTTTGGGGTGTTTTTGACGTTTTTGGGGTCTCTGTTGGGTTTTTGTTGGGTTCTCGTTGGTCATCGTGTTGTAAAAGGCTAATTGTGGGTTTTGGATAACATCAGGTAGGTGTAGGGTGGTTTTGGGTGGATCTATGGTTTTGGCGTATTTTCTTCCAGTTTTGGGGTGATGCCATTTTTGTTTGCGGTGTTTTTTAAGGTTTTTGGGGTCTCTGTTGGGTTTTGTTGGGTTCTCGTTGGTCATCGTGTTGGAAAAGTGAAAATTGTGGTTTTGGAGAACATCAGGTAGGTGTAGGGTGGTTTTGGGGTGGATCTATTGTTTTGGGGGATTTTCTTTCCAGTTTTGGGGTGATGCCGATATTTGTTGGGTTGTTTTTGACGTGTTTTGGGGTCTCCATTAGGTTTTGTTGTGTTCTTGTTGTCATTATGTTAAATAGGAGTGGATTGTGGGTTTTGGAGAAGATCAGGTAGGTTTAGGGTAGTTTTGGGGTGGATCTATGGTTTTGGCGAATTTTCTTCCAGTTTTGGGGGTGATGCCGATATTTCTTGGGGTGTTTTTGACGTGTTTTGGAGTCTCCATTAGTTTTGTTGTGTTCTTGTTTTGTCATTATGTTAAATAGGAGTGGATTGTGGGTTTTGGAGAAGATCAGGTAGGTTTAGGGTGGTTTTGGGGTGGATCTATGGTTTTGGCGTATTTTCTTCCAGTTTTGGGGGTGATGCCGTTCTTGTTTGGGGTGTTTTTGACGTTTTTTGGGGTCTCTGTTGGGTTTTGTTGGGTTCTCGTTGGTCATCGTGTTGGAAAAGTGTAAATTGTGGGGTTTTGGAGAACATCAGTTAGGTGTAGTGTGGTTTTGGGGTGGATCTATGGTTCTGGCAGATTTTCTTCCAGTTTTGGGGGTGATGCCGATATTTGTTGGGGTGTTTTTGACGTGTTTTGGGGTCTCCATTAGGTTTTGTTGTGTTCTTGTTTGTCATTATGTTAAATAGGAGTGGATTGTGGGTTTTGGAGAACATCAGGTAGGTTTAGGGTGGTTTTGGGGTGGATCTATGGTTTTGGCGGATTTTCTTCCAGTTTTGGGGGTGATGCCGTTCTTGTTTGGGGTGTTTTTGACGTTTTTTGGGGTCTCCATTAGGTTTTGTTGTGTTCTTGTTTGTCATTATGTTAAATAGGAGTGGATTGTGGGTTTTGGAGAAGATCAGGTAGGTTTAGGGTGGTTTTGGGGTGGATCTATGGTTTTGGCGGATTTTCTTCCAGTTTTGGGGGTGTTGCCGTTCTTGTTTGGGGTGTTTTTGACGTTTTTTGGGGTCTCTGTTGGGTTTTGTTGTGTTCTCGTTGGTCATCGTGTTGGAAAAGGGTAAAGTGTGGGTTTTGGAGAACATCAGGTAGGTTTCGGGTGGTTTTGGGGTGGATCTATGGTTTTGGGGGATTTTCTTCCAGTTTTGGGGGTGATGCCGATATTTGTTGGGGTGTTTTTGACGTGTTTTGGGGTCTCCATTAGGTTTTGTTGTGTTCTTGTTTGTCATTATGTTAAATAGGAGTGGATTGTGGGTTTTGGAGAACATCAGGTAGGTTTAGGGTGGTTTTGGTGTGGATCTATGGTTTTGGGGGATTTTCTTCCAGTTTTGGGGGTGACGCCGATATTTTTTGGGGTGTTTTTGACGTGTTTTGGGGTCTCCATTAGGTTTTGTTTTGTTCTTGTTTGTCTTTATGTTAAATAGGAGTGGATTGTGGGTTTTGGAGAACATCAGGTAGGTGTAGGGTGGTTTTGGGGTGGATCTATGGTTTTGGGGGATTTTCTTTCAGTTTTGGGGGTGATGCCATTTTTGTTTGCGGTGTTTTTTAAGGTTTTTGGGGTCTCTGTTGGGTTTTGTTGGGTTCTCGTTGGTCATCGTGTTGGAAAAGTGTAAATTGTGGGTTTTGGATAACATCAGGTAGGTTTAGGGTGGTTTTGGTGTGGATCTATGGTTTTGGCGTATTTTCTTCCAGTTTTGGGGGTGATGCCGATATTTGTTGGGGTGTTTTTGACGTGTTTTGGGGTCTCCATTAGGTTTTGTTGTGTTCTTGTTTGTCATTATGTTAAATAGGAGTGGATTGTGGGTTTTGGAGAACATCAGGTAGGTTTAGGGTGGTTTTGGGGTGGATCTATGGTTTTGGCGGATTTTCTTCCAGTTTTGGGGGTGTTGCCGTTCTAGTTTGGGGTGTTTTTGACGTTTTTTGGGGTCTCTGTTGGGTTTTGTTGTGTTCTCGTTGGTCATCGTGTTGGAAAAGGGTAAAGTGTGGGTTTTGGAGAACATCAGGTAGGTGTAGGGTGGTTTTGGGGTGGATCTATGGTTTTGGTGTATTTTCTTCCAGTTTTGGGGGTGATGCTGTTCTTGTTTGGGGTGTTTTTGACGTTTTTTGGGGTCTCTGTTGGGTTTTGTTGTGTTCTCGTTGGTCATCGTGTTGGAAAAGGGTAAATTGTGGGTTTTGGAGAAGATCAGGTAGGTTTAGGGTAGTTTTGGGGTGGATCTATGGTTTTGGCGGATTTTCTTCCAGTTTTGGGGGTGATGCCGATATTTCTTGGGGTGTTTTTGACGTGTTTTGGAGTCTCCATTAGGTTTTGTTGTGTTCTTGTTTGTCATTATGTTAAATAGGAGTGGATTGTGGGTTTTGGAGAACATCAGGTAGGTGTAGGGTGGTTTTGGGGTGGATCTATGGTTTTGGGGGATTTTCTTTCAGTTTTGGGGGTGATGCCATTTTTGTTTGCGGTGTTTTTTAAGGTTTTTGGGGTCTCTGTTGGGTTTTGTTGGGTTCTCGTTGGTCATCGTGTTGGAAAAGTGTAAATTGTGGGTTTTGGAGAACATCAGGTAGGTTTAGGGTGGTTTTGGTGTGGATCTATGGTTTTGGCGTATTTTCTTCCAGTTTTGGGGGTGATGCCGATATTTGTTGGGGTGTTTTTGACGTGTTTTGGGGTCTCCATTAGGTTTTGTTGTGTTCTTGTTTGTCATTATGTTAAATAGGAGTGGATTGTGGGTTTTGGAGAACATCAGGTAGGTTTAGGGTGGTTTTGGTGTGGGTCTATGGTTTTGGGGGATTTTCTTCCAGTTTTGGGGGTGATGCCGATATTTTTTGGGGTGTTTTTGACGTGTTTTGGGGTCTCCATTAGGTTTTGTTTTGTTCTTGTTTGTCTTTATGTTAAATAGGAGTGGATTGTGGGTTTTGGAGAAGATCAGGTAGGTTTAGGGTGGTTTTGGGGTGGATATATGGTTTTGGGGGATTTTCTTTCAGTTTTGGGGGTGATGCCATTTTTGTTTGCGGTGTTTTTTAAGGTTTTTGGGGTCTCTGTTGGGTTTTGTTGGGTTCTCGTTGGTCATCGTGTTGGAAAAGTGTAAATTGTGGGTTTTGGAGAACATCAGGTAGGTTTAGGGTGGTTTTGGTGTGGATCTATGGTTTTGGCGTATTTTCTTCCAGTTTTGGGGGTGATGCCGATATTTGTTGGGGTGTTTTTGACGTGTTTTGGGGTCTCCATTAGGTTTTGTTGTGTTCTTGTTTGTCATTATGTTAAATAGGAGTGGATTGTGGGTTTTGGAGAACATCAGGTAGGTTTAGGGTGGTTTTGGGGTGGATCTATGGTTTTGGCGGATTTTCTTCCAGTTTTGGGGGTGTTGCCGTTCTAGTTTGGGGTGTTTTTGACGTTTTTTGGGGTCTCTGTTGGGTTTTGTTGGGTTCTCGTTGGTCATCGTGTTGGAAAATGGTAAATTGTGGGTTTTGGAGAACATCAGGTAGGTGTAGGGTGGTTTTGGGGTGGATCTATGGTTTTGGGGGATTTTCTTTCAGTTTTGGGGGTGATGCCATTTTTGTTTGCGGTGTTTTTTAAGGTTTTTGGGGTCTCTGTTGGGTTTTGTTGGGTTCTCGTTGGTCATCGTGTTGGAAAAGTGTAAATTGTGGGTTTTGGAGAACATCAGGTAGGTTTAGGGTGGTTTTGGTGTGGATCTATGGTTTTGGCGTATTTTCTTCCAGTTTTGGGGGTGATGCCGATATTTCTTGGGGTGTTTTTGACGTGTTTTGGGGTCTCCATTAGGTTTTGTTGTGTTCTTGTTTGTCATTATGTTAAATAGGAGTGGATTGTGGGTTTTGGAGAACATCAGGTAGGTTTCGGGTGGTTTTGGGGTGGATCTATGGTTTTGGGGGATTTTCTTCCAGTTTTGGGGGTGATGCCGTTCTTGTTTGGGGTGTTTTTGACGTTTTTTGGGGTCTCTGTTGGGTTTTGTTGGGTTCTCGTTGGTCATCGTGTTGGAAAAGTGTAAATTGTGGGTTTTGGAGAACATCAGGTAGGTTTCGGGTGGTTTTGGGGTGGATCTATGGTTTTGGCGGATTTTCTTCCAATTTTGGGGGTGATGCCGTTCTTGTTTGGGGTGTTTTTGACGTGTTTTGGGGTCTCTGTTGGGTTTTGTTGTGTTCTCGTTGGTCATCGTGTTGGAAAAGGGTAAATTGTGGGTTTTGGAGAAGATCAGGTAGGTTTAGGGTGGTTTTGGGGTGGATCTATGGTTTTGGCGTATTTTCTTCCAGTTTTGGGGGTGATGCCGTTCTTGTTTGGGGTGTTTTTGACGTGTTTTGGGGTCTCCATTAGGTTTTGTTGGGTTCTTGTTTGTCATTATGTTAAATAGGAGTGGATTGTGGGTTTTGGAGAAGATCAGGTAGGTTTAGGGTGGTTTTGGGGTGGATCTATGGTTTTGGCGGATTTTCTTCGAGTTTTGGGGGTGATGCCGATATTTGTTGGGGTGTTTTTGATGTGTTTTGGTGTCTCCATTAGGTTTTGTTGTGTTCTTGTTTGTCATTATGTTAAATAGGAGTGGATTGTGGGTTTTGGAGAACATCAGGTAGGTTTAGGGTGGTTTTGGGGTGGATCTATGGTTTTGGGGGATTTTCTTCCAGTTTTGGGGGTGATGCCGTTCTTGTTTGGGGTGTTTTTGACGTGTTTTGGGGTCTCTGTTGGGTTTTGTTGGGTTCTCGTTGGTCATCGTGTTGTAAAAGGCTAATTGTGGGTTTTGGATAACATCAGGTAGGTGTAGGGTGGTTTTGGGGTGGATCTATGGTTTTGGCGTATTTTCTTCCAGTTTTGGGGGTGATGCCATTTTTGTTTGCGGTGTTTTTTAAGGTTTTTGGGGTCTCTGTTGGGTTTTGTTGGGTTCTCGTTGGTCATCGTGTTGGAAAAGTGTAAATTGTGGGTTTTGGAGAACATCAGGTAGGTGTAGGGTGGTTTTGGGGTGGATCTATGGTTTTTGTGGATTTTCTTCCAGTTTTGGGGGTGATGCCGATATTTGTTGGGGTGTTTTTGACGTGTTTTGGGGTCTCCATTAGGTTTTGTTGGGTTCTTGTTTGTCATTATGTTAAATAGGAGTGGATTGTGGGTTTTGGAGAAGATCAGGTAGGTTTAGGGTAGTTTTGGGGTGGATCTATGGTTTTGGCAGATTTTCTTCCAGTTTTGGGGGTGATGCCGATATTTCTTGGGGTGTTTTTGACGTGTTTTGGAGTCTCCATTAGGTTTTGTTGTGTTCTTGTTTGTCATTATGTTAAATAGGAGTGGATTGTGGGTTTTGGAGAAGATCAGGTAGGTTTAGGGTGGTTTTGGGGTGGATCTATGGTTTTGGCGTATTTTCTTCCAGTTTTGGGGGTGATGCCGTTCTTGTTTGGGGTGTTTTTGACGTTTTTTGGGGTCTCTGTTGGGTTTTGTTGGGTTCTCGTTGGTCATCGTGTTGGAAAAGTGTAAATTGTGGGTTTTGGAGAACATCAGTTAGGTGTAGTGTGGTTTTGGGGTGGATCTATGGTTCTGGCAGATTTTCTTCCAGTTTTGGGGGTGATGCCGATATTTGTTGGGGTGTTTTTTGACGTGTTTTGGGGTCTCCATTAGGTTTTGTTGTGTTCTTGTTTGTCATTATGTTAAATAGGAGTGGATTGTGGGTTTTGGAGAACATCAGGTAGGTTTAGGGTGGTTTTGGGGTGGATCTATGGTTTTGGCGGATTTTCTTCCAGTTTTGGGGGTGATGCCGTTCTTGTTTGGGGTGTTTTTGACGTTTTTTGGGGTCTCCATTAGGTTTTGTTGTGTTCTTGTTTGTCATTATGTTAAATAGGAGTGGATTGTGGGTTTTGGAGAACATCAGGTAGGTTTCGGGTTGTTTTGGGGTGGATCTATGGTTTTGGCGGATTTTCTTCCAGGTTTGGGGGTGATGCCGATATTTGTTGGGGTGTTTTTGATGTGTTTTGGTGTCTCCATTAGGTTTTGTTTTGTTCTTGTTTGTCATTATGTTAAATAGGAGTGGATTGTGGGTTTTGGAGAACATCAGGTAGGTTTAGGGTGGTTTTGGGATGGATCTATGGTTTTGGCGGATTTTCTTCCAGTTTTGGGGGTGATGCCGTTCTTGTTTGGGGTGTTTTTGACGTTTTTTGGGGTCTCTGTTGGGTTTTGTTGGGTTCTCGTTGGTCATCGTGTTGTAAAAGGCTAATTGTGGGTTTTGGAGAACATCAGGTAGGTGTAGGGTGGTTTTGGGGTGGATCTATGGTTTTGGGGGATTTTCTTCCAGTTTTGGGGGTGATGCCGATATTTGTTGGGGTGTTTTTGACGTGTTTTGGAGTCTCCATTAGGTTTTGTTGTGTTCTTGTTTGTCATTATGTTAAATAGGAGTGGATTGTGGGTTTTGGAGAACATCAGGTAGGTTTAGGGTGGTTTTGGGGTGGATCTATGGTTTTGGCGGATTTTCTTCCAGTTTTGGGGGTGATGCCGATATTTTTTGGGGTGTTTTTGACGTTTTTTGGGGCCTCTGTTGGGTTTTGTTGGGTTCTCGTTGGTCATCGTGATGGAAAAGGGTAATTTGTGGGTTTTGGAGAACATCAGGTAGGTTTAGGGTGGTTTTGGGGTGGATCTATGGTTTTGGCGTATTTTCTTCCAGTTTTGGGGGTGATGCTGTTCTTGTTTGGGGTGTTTTTGACGTGTTTTGGGGTCTCCATTAGGTTTTGTTGTGTTCTTGTTTGTCATTATGTTAAATAGGAGTGGATTGTGGGTTTTGGAGAACATCAGGTAGGTTTAGGGTGGTTTTGGTGTGGGTCTATGGTTTTGGGGGATTTTCTTCCAGTTTTGGGGGTGATGCCGATATTTTTTGGGGTGTTTTTGACGTGTTTTGGGGTCTCCATTAGGTTTTGTTGTGTTCTTGTTTGTCTTTATGTTAAATAGGAGTGGATTTTGGGTTTTGGAGAACATCAGGTAGGTTTAGGGTGGTTTTGGGGTGGATCTATGGTTTTGGGGGATTTTCTTCCAGTTTTGGGGGTGATGCCATTTTTGTTTGCGGTGTTTTTTAAGGTTTTTGGGGTCTCTGTTGGGTTTTGTTGTGTTCTCGTTGGTCATCGTGTTGGAAAAGGGTAAAGTGTGGGTTTTGGAGAACATCAGGTAGGTTTCGGGTTGTTTTGGGGTGGATCTATGGTTTTGGGGGATTTTCTTCCAGTTTTGGGGGTGATGCCGATATTTGTTGGGGTGTTTTTGACGTGTTTTGGGGTCTCCATTAGGTTTTGTTGTGTTCTTGTTTGTCATTATGTTAAATAGGTGTGGATTGTGGGTTTTGGAGAACATCAGGTAGGTTTAGGGTAGTTTTGGGGTGGATCTATGGTTTTGGCGGATTTTCTTCGAGTTTTGGGGGTGATGCCGATATTTTTTGGGGTGTTTTTGACGTGTTTTGGGGTCTCCATTAGGTTTTGTTGTGTTCTTGTTTGTCATTATGTTAAATAGGAGTGGATTGTGGGTTTTGGAGAACATCAGGTAGGTTTAGGGTGGTTTTGGGGTGGATCTATTGTTTTGGCGGATTTTCTTCGAGTTTTGGGGGTGATGCCGTTCTTGTTTGGGGTGTTTTTGACGTGTTTTGGGGTCTCTGTTGGGTTTTGTTGTGTTCTCGTTGGTCATCGTGTTGGAAAAGTGTAAATTGTGGGTTTTGGAGAACATCAGGTAGGTTTCGGGTGGTTTTGGGGTGGATCTATGGTTTTGGGGGATTTTCTTCCAGTTTTGGGGGTGATGCCGATATTTTTTGGGGTGTTTTTGACGTGTATTGGGGTCTCCATTAGGTTTTGTTGGGTTCTTGTTTGTCATTATGTTAAATAGGAGTGGATTGTGGGTTTTTGAGAACATCAGGTAGGTTTAGGGTGGTTTTGGGGTGGATCTATGGTTTTGGCGTATTTTCTTCCAGTTTTGGGGGTGATGCTGTTCTTGTTTGGGGTGTTTTTGACGTGTTTTGGGGTCTCCATTAGGTTTTGTTGTGTTCTTGTTTGTCATTATGTTAAATAGGAGTGGATTGTGGGTTTTGGAGAACATCAGGTAGGTTTAGGGTGGTTTTGGTGTGGGTCTATGGTTTTGGGGGATTTTCTTCCAGTTTTGGGGGTGATGCCGATATTTTTTGGGGTGTTTTTGACGTGTTTTGGGGTCTCCATTAGGTTTTGTTGTGTTCTTGTTTGTCTTTATGTTAAATAGGAGTGGATTGTGGGTTTTGGAGAACATCAGGTAGGTGTAGGGTGGTTTTGGGGTGGATCTATGGTTTTGGGGGATTTTCTTCCAGTTTTGGGGGTGATGCCATTTTTGTTTGCGGTGTTTTTTAAGGTTTTTGGGGTCTCTGTTGGGTTTTGTGGGTTCTCGTTGGTCATCGTGTTGGAAAAGTGTAAATTGTGGGTTTTGGAGAACATCAGGTAGGTTTAGGGTGGTTTTGGTGTGGATCTATGGTTTTGGCGTATTTTCTTCCAGTTTTGGGGGTGATGCCGATATTTGTTGGGGTGTTTTTGACGTGTTTTGGGGTCTCCATTAGGTTTTGTTGTGTTCTTGTTTGTCATTATGTTAAATAGGTGTGGATTGTGGGTTTTGGAGAACATCAGGTAGGTTTAGGGTGGTTTTGGGGTGGATCTATGGTTTTGGCGGATTTTCTTCCAGTTTTGGGGGTGTTGCCGTTCTTGTTTGGGGTGTTTTTGACGTTTTTTGGGGTCTCTGTTGGGTTTTGTTGTGTTCTCGTTGGTCATCGTGTTGGAAAAGGGTAAAGTGTGGGTTTTGGAGAAGATCAGGTAGGTTTAGGGTGGTTTTGGGGTGGATCTATGGTTTTGGGGGATTTTCTTCCAGATTTGGGGGTGATGCCGTTCTTGTTTGGGGTGTTTTTGACGTGTTTTGGGGTCTCCATTAGGTTTTGTTGGGTTCTTGTTTGTCATTATGTTAAATAGGAGTGGATTGTGGGTTTTGGAGAAGATCACGTAGGTTTAGGGTGGTTTTGGGGTGGATCTATGGTTTTGGCGGATTTTCTTCGAGTTTTGGGGGTGATGCCGATATTTGTTGGGGTGTTTTTGATGTGTTTTGGTGTCTCCATTAGGTTTTGTTGTGTTCTTGTTTGTCATTATGTTAAATAGGAGTGGATTGTGGGTTTTGGAGAACATCAGGTAGGTTTCGGGTGGTTTTGGGGTGGATCTATGGTTTTGGGGGATTTTCTTCCAGTTTTGGGGGTGATGCCGTTCTTGTTTGGGGTGTTTTTGACGTTTTTTGGGGTCTCTGTTGGGTTTTGTTGGGTTCTCGTTGGTCATCGTGTTGTAAAAGGCTAATTGTGGGTTTTGGATAACATCAGGTAGGTGTAGGGTGGTTTTGGGGTGGATCTATGGTTTTGGCGTATTTTCTTCCAGTTTTGGGGGTGATGCCATTTTTGTTTGCGGTGTTTTTTAAGGTTTTTGGGGTCTCTGTTGGGTTTTGTTGGGTTCTCGTTGGTCATCGTGTTGGAAAAGTGTAAATTGTGGGTTTTGGAGAACATCAGGTAGGTTTCGGGTGGTTTTGGGGTGGATCTATGGTTTTTGTGGATTTTCTTCCAGTTTTGGGGGTGATGCCGATATTTGTTGGGGTGTTTTTGACGTGTTTTGGGGTCTCCATTAGGTTTTGTTGGGTTCTTGTTTGTCATTATGTTAAATAGGAGTGGATTGTGGGTTTTGGAGAAGATCAGGTAGGTTTAGGGTAGTTTTGGGGTGGATCTATGGTTTTGGCAGATTTTCTTCCAGTTTTGGGGGTGATGCCGATATTTCTTGGGGTGTTTTTGACGTGTTTTGGAGTCTCCATTAGGTTTTGTTGTGTTCTTGTTTGTCATTATGTTAAATAGGAGTGGATTGTGGGTTTTGGAGAAGATCAGGTAGGTTTAGGGTGGTTTTGGGGTGGATCTATGGTTTTGGCGTATTTTCTTCCAGTTTTGGGGGTGATGCCGTTCTTGTTTGGGGTGTTTTTGACGTTTTTTGGGGTCTCTGTTGGGTTTTGTTGGGTTCTCGTTGGTCATCGTGTTGGAAAAGTGTAAATTGTGGGTTTTGGAGAACATCAGTTAGGTGTAGTGTGGTTTTGGGGTGGATCTATGGTTCTGGCAGATTTTCTTCCAGTTTTGGGGGTGATGCCGATATTTGTTGGGGTGTTTTTGACGTGTTTTGGGGTCTCCATTAGGTTTTGTTGTGTTCTTGTTTGTCATTATGTTAAATAGGAGTGGATTGTGGGTTTTGGAGAACATCAGGTAGGTTTAGGGTGGTTTTGGGGTGGATCTATGGTTTTGGCGGATTTTCTTCCAGTTTTGGGGGTGATGCCGTTCTTGTTTGGGGTGTTTTTGACGTTTTTTGGGGTCTCCATTAGGTTTTGTTGTGTTCTTGTTTGTCATTATGTTAAATAGGAGTGGATTGTGGGTTTTGGAGAACATCAGGTAGGTTTCGGGTTGTTTTGGGGTGGATCTATGGTTTTGGCGGATTTTCTTCCAGGTTTGGGGGTGATGCCGATATTTGTTGGGGTGTTTTTGATGTGTTTTGGTGTCTCCATTAGGTTTTGTTTTGTTCTTGTTTGTCATTATGTTAAATAGGAGTGGATTGTGGGTTTTGGAGAACATCAGGTAGGTTTAGGGTGGTTTTGGGATGGATCTATGGTTTTGGCGGATTTTCTTCCAGTTTTGGGGGTGATGCCGTTCTTGTTTGGGGTGTTTTTGACGTTTTTTGGGGTCTCTGTTGGGTTTTGTTGGGTTCTCGTTGGTCATCGTGTTGTAAAAGGCTAATTGTGGGTTTTGGATAACAGCAGGTAGGTGTAGGGTGGTTTTGGGGTGGATCTATGGTTTTGGGGGATTTTCTTCCAGTTTTGGGGGTGATGCCGATATTTGTTGGGGTGTTTTTGACGTGTTTTGGAGTCTCCATTAGGTTTTGTTGTGTTCTTGTTTGTCATTATGTTAAATAGGAGTGGATTGTGGGTTTTGGAGAACATCAGGTAGGTTTAGGGTGGTTTTGGGGTGGATCTATGGTTTTGGCGGATTTTCTTCCAGTTTTGGGGGTGATTCCGATATTTTTTGGGGTGTTTTTGACGTTTTTTGGGGCCTCTGTTGGGTTTTGTTGGGTTCTCGTTGGTCATCGTGATGGAAAAGGGTAATTTGTGGGTTTTGGAGAACATCAGGTAGGTTTAGGGTGGTTTTGGGGTGGATCTATGGTTTTGGCGTATTTTCTTCCAGTTTTGGGGGTGATGCTGTTCTTGTTTGGGGTGTTTTTGACGTGTTTTGGGGTCTCCATTAGGTTTTGTTGTGTTCTTGTTTGTCATTATGTTAAATAGGAGTGGATTGTGGGTTTTGGAGAACATCAGGTAGGTTTAGGGTGGTTTTGGTGTGGGTCTATTGTTTTGGGGGATTTTCTTCCAGTTTTGGGGGTGATGCCGATATTTTTTGGGGTGTTTTTGACGTGTTTTGGGGTCTCCATTAGGTTTTGTTGTGTTCTTGTTTGTCTTTATGTTAAATAGGAGTGGATTGTGGGTTTTGGAGAACATCAGGTAGGTGTAGGGTGGTTTTGGGGTGGATCTATGGTTTTGGGGGATTTTCTTTCAGTTTTGGGGGTGATGCCATTTTTGTTTGCGGTGTTTTTTAAGGTTTTTGGGGTCTCTGTTGGGTTTTGTTGTGTTCTCGTTGGTCATCGTGTTGGAAAAGGGTAAAGTGTGGGTTTTGGAGAACATCAGGTAGGTTTCGGGTTGTTTTGGGGTGGATCTATGGTTTTGGGGGATTTTCTTCTAGTTTTGGGGGTGATGCCGATATTTGTTGGGGTGTTTTTGACGTGTTTTGGGGTCTCCATTAGGTTTTGTTGTGTTCTTGTTTGTCATTATGTTAAATAGGAGTGGATTGTGGGTTTTGGAGAAGATCAGGTAGGTTTAGGGTAGTTTTGGGGTGGATCTATGGTTTTGGCGGATTTTCTTCCAGTTTTGGGGGTGATGCCGATATTTCTTGGGGTGTTTTTGACGTGTTTTGGAGTCTCCATTAGGTTTTGTTGTGTTCTTGTTTGTCATTATGTTAAATAGGAGTGGATTGTGGGTTTTGGAGAAGATCAGGTAGGTTTAGGGTGGTTTTGGGGTGGATCTATGGTTTTGGCGTATTTTCTTCCAGTTTTGGGGGTGATGCCGTTCTTGTTTGGGGTGTTTTTGACGTTTTTTGGGGTCTCTGTTGGGTTTTGTTGGGTTCTCGTTGGTCATCGTGTTGGAAAAGTGTAAATTGTGGGTTTTGGAGAACATCAGTTAGGTGTAGGGTGGTTTTGGGGTGGATCTATGGTTCTGGCAGATTTTCTTCCAGTTTTGGGGGTGATGCCGATATTTGTTGGGGTGTTTTTGACGTGTTTTGGGGTCTCCATTAGGTTTTGTTGTGTTCTTGTTTGTCATTATGTTAAATAGGTGTGGATTGTGGGTTTTGGAGAACATCAGGTAGGTTTAGGGTGGTTTTGGGGTGGATCTATGGTTTTGGCGGATTTTCTTCGAGTTTTGGGGGTGATGCCGATATTTTTTGGGGTGTTTTTGACGTGTTTTGGGGTCTCCATTAGGTTTTGTTGTGTTCTTGTTTGTCATTATGTTAAATAGGAGTGGATTGTGGGTTTTGGAGAACATCAGGTAGGTTTAGGGTGGTTTTGGGGTGGATCTATTGTTTTGGCGGATTTTCTTCGAGTTTTGGGGGTGATGCCGTTCTTGTTTGGGGTGTTTTTGACGTGTTTTGGGGTCTCTGTTGGGTTTTGTTGTGTTCTCGTTGGTCATCGTGTTGGAAAAGTGTAAATTGTGGGTTTTGGAGAACATCAGGTAGGTTTCGGGTGGTTTTGGGGTGGATCTATGGTTTTGGGGGATTTTCTTCCAGTTTTGGGGGTGATGCCGATATTTTTTGGGGTGTTTTTGACGTGTATTGGGGTCTCCATTAGGTTTTGTTGGGTTCTTGTTTGTCATTATGTTAAATAGGAGTGGATTGTGGGTTTTTGAGAACATCAGGTAGGTTTAGGGTGGTTTTGGGGTGGGTCTATGGTTTTGGCGTATTTTCTTCCAGTTTTGGGGGTGATGCTGTTCTTGTTTGGGGTGTTTTTGACGTGTTTTGGGGTCTCCATTAGGTTTTGTTGTGTTCTTGTTTGTCATTATGTTAAATAGGAGTGGATTGTGGGTTTTGGAGAACATCAGGTAGGTTTAGGGTGGTTTTGGTGTGGGTCTATGGTTTTGGGGGATTTTCTTCCAGTTTTGGGGGTGATGCCGATATTTTTTGGGGTGTTTTTGACGTGTTTTGGGGTCTCCATTAGGTTTTGTTGTGTTCTTGTTTGTCTTTATGTTAAATAGGAGTGGATTGTGGGTTTTGGAGAACATCAGGTAGGTGTAGGGTGGTTTTGGGGTGGATCTATGGTTTTGGGGGATTTTCTTCCAGTTTTGGGGGTGATGCCATTTTTGTTTGCGGTGTTTTTTAAGGTTTTTGGGGTCTCTGTTGGGTTTTGTGGGTTCTCGTTGGTCATCGTGTTGGAAAAGTGTAAATTGTGGGTTTTGGAGAACATCAGGTAGGTTTAGGGTGGTTTTGGTGTGGATCTATGGTTTTGGCGTATTTTCTTCCAGTTTTGGGGGTGATGCCGATATTTGTTGGGGTGTTTTTGACGTGTTTTGGGGTCTCCATTAGGTTTTGTTGTGTTCTTGTTTGTCATTATGTTAAATAGGTGTGGATTGTGGGTTTTGGAGAACATCAGGTAGGTTTAGGGTGGTTTTGGGGTGGATCTATGGTTTTGGCGGATTTTCTTCCAGTTTTGGGGGTGTTGCCGTTCTTGTTTGGGGTGTTTTTGACGTTTTTTGGGGTCTCTGTTGGGTTTTGTTGTGTTCTCTTTGGTCATCGTGTTGGAAAAGGGTAAAGTGTGGGTTTTGGAGAACATCAGGTAGGTTTCGGGTTGTTTTGGGGTGGATCTATGGTTTTGGCGGATTTTCTTCCAGTTTTGGGGGTGATGTCGATATTTGTTGGGGTGTTTTTGACGTGTTTTGGGGTCTTCATTAGGTTTTGTTGTGTTCTTGTTTGTCATTATGTTAAATAGGAGTGGATTGTGGGTTTTGGAGAACATCAGGTAGGTTTAGGGTAGTTTTGGGGTGGATCTATGGTTTTGGCGGATTTTCTTCCAGTTTTGGGGGTGATGCCGATATTTCTTGGGTGTTTTTGACGTGTTTTGGAGTCTCCATTAGGTTTTGTTGTGTTCTTGTTTGTCATTATGTTAAATAGGAGTGGATTGTGGGTTTTGGAGAAGATCAGGTAGGTTTAGGGTGGTTTTGGGGTGGATCTATGATTTTGGCGGATTTTCTTCCAGTTTTGGGGGTGATGCCGTTCTTGTTTGGGGTGTTTTTGACGTTTTTTGGGGTCTCTGTTGGGTTTTGTTGGGTTCTCGTTGGTCATCGTGTTGGAAAAGTGTAAATTGTGGGTTTTGGAGAACATCAGTTAGGTGTAGGGTGGTTTTGGGGTGGATCTATGGTTCTGGCAGATTTTCTTCCAGTTTTGGGGGTGATGCCGATATTTGTTGGGGTGTTTTTGACGTGTTTTGGGGTCTCCATTAGGTTTTGTTGTGTTCTTGTTTGTCATTATTTTAAATAGGTGTGGATTGTGGGTTTTGGAGAAGATCAGGTAGGTTTAGGGTGGTTTTGGTGTGGGTCTATGGTTTTGGCGGATTTTCTTCGAGTTTTGGGGGTGATGCCGATATTTTTTGGGGTGTTTTTGACGTGTTTTGGGGTCTCCATTAGGTTTTGTTGTGTTCTTGTTTGTCATTATTTTAAATAGGAGTGGATTGTGGGTTTTGGAGAACATCAGGTAGGTTTAGGGTGGTTTTGGGGTGGATCTATTGTTTTGGCGGATTTTCTTCGAGTTTTGGGGGTGATGCCGTTCTTGTTTGGGGTGTTTTTGACGTGTTTTGGGGTCTCTGTTGGGTTTTGTTGTGTTCTCGTTGGTCATCGTGTTGGAAAAGTGTAAATTGTGGGTTTTGGAGAACATCAGGTAGGTTTCGGGTGGTTTTGGGGTGGATCTATGGTTTTGGGGGATTTTCTTCCTGTTTTGGGGGTGATGCCGATATTTGTTGGGGTGTTTTTGACGTGTATTGGGGTCTCCATTAGGTTTTGTTGTGTTCTTGTTTGTCATTATGTTAAATAGGAGTGGATTGTGGGTTTTGGAGAACATCAGGTAGGTTTAGGGTGGTTTTGGTGTGGGTCTATGGTTTTGGGGGATTTTCTTCCAGTTTTGGGGGTGATGCCGATATTTTTTGGGGTGTTTTTGACGTGTTTTGGGGTCTCCATTAGGTTTTGTTTTGTTCTTGTTTGTCTTTATGTTAAATATGATGGATTGTGGGTTTTGTAGAACATCAGGTAGGTTTAGGGTGGTTTTGGGGTGGATCTATGGTTTTGGGGGATTTTCTTTCAGTTTTGGGGGTGATGCCATTTTTGTTTGCGGTGTTTTTTAAGGTTTTTGGGGTCTCTGTTGGGTTTTGTTGGGTTCTCGTTGGTCATCGTGTTGGAAAAGTGTAAATTGTGGGTTTTGGAGAACATCAGGTAGGTTTAGGGTGGTTTTGGTGTGGATCTATGGTTTTGGCGTATTTTCTTCCAGTTTTGGGGGTGATGCCGATATTTGTTGGGGTGTTTTTGACGTGTTTTGGGGTCTCCATTAGGTTTTGTTGTGTTCTTGTTTGTCATTATGTTAAATAGGAGTGGATTGTGGGTTTTGGAGAACATCAGGTAGGTTTAGGGTGGTTTTGGGGTGGATCTATGGTTTTGGCGGATTTTCTTCCAGTTTTGGGGGTGTTGCCGTTCTAGTTTGGGGTGTTTTTGACGTTTTTTGGGGTCTCCATTAGGTTTTGTTGTGTTCTCGTTGGTCATCGTGTTGGAAAAGTGTAAATTGTGGGTTTTGGAGAACATCAGGTAGGTGTAGGGTGGTTTTGGGGTGGATCTATGGTTTTGGTGTATTTTCTTCCAGTTTTGGGGGTGATGCTGTTCTTGTTTGGGGTGTTTTTGACGTTTTTTGGGGTCTCTGTTGGGTTTTGTTGTGTTCTCGTTGGTCATCGTGTTGGAAAAGGGTAAATTGTGGGTTTTGGAGAAGATCAGGTAGGTTTAGGGTGGTTTTGGGGTGGATCTATGGTTTTGGCGTATTTTCTTCCAGTTTTGGGGGTGATGCCGATATTTGTTGGGGTGTTTTTGACGTGTTTTGGGGTCTCCATTAGGTTTTGTTGTGTTCTTGTTTGTCATTATGTTAAATAGGAGTGGATTGTGGGTTTTGGAGAAGATCAGGTAGGTTTAGGGTGGTTTTGGGGTGGATCTATGGTTTTGGCGGATTTTCTTCCAGTTTTGGGGGTGTTGCCGTTCTAGTTTGGGGTGTTTTTGACGTTTTTTGGGGTCTCTGTTGGGTTTTGTTGTGTTCTCGTTGGTCATCGTGTTGGAAAAGGGTAAATTGTGGGTTTTGGAGAACATCAGGTAGGTGTAGGGTGGTTTTGGGGTGGATCTATGGTTTTGGTGTATTTTCTTCCAGTTTTGGGGGTGATGCTGTTCTTGTTTGGGGTGTTTTTGACGTGTTTTGGGGTCTCCATTAGGTTTTGTTGTGTTCTTGTTTGTCATTATGTTAAATAGGAGTGGATTGTGGGTTTTGGAGAACATCAGGTAGGTTTAGGGTGGTTTTGGGGTGGATCTATGGTTTTGGCGTATTTTCTTCGAGTTTTGGGGGTGATGCCGATATTTGTTGGGGTGTTTTTGATGTGTTTTGGGGTCTCCATTAGGTTTTGTTGTGTTCTTGTTTGTCATTATGTTAAATAGGAGTGGATTGTGGGTTTTGGAGAAGATCAGGTAGGTTTAGGGTGGTTTTGGGGTGGATCTATGGTTTTGGCGGATTTTCTTCCAGTTTTGGGGGTGATGCCGATATTTTTTGGGGTGTTTTTGACGTTTTTTGGGGTCTCTGTTGGGTTTTGTTGGGTTCTCGTTGGTCATCGTGATGGAAAAGGGTAAATTGTGGGTTTTGGAGAACATCAGGTAGGTTTCGGGTGGTTTTGGGGTGGATCTATGGTTTTGGCGTATTTTCTTCCAGTTTTGGGGGTGATGCTGTTCTTGTTTGGGGTGTTTTTGACGTGTTTTGGGGTCTCCATTAGGTTTTGTTGTGTTCTTGTTTGTCATTATGTTAAATAGGAGTGGATTGTGGGTTTTGGAGAACATCAGGTAGGTTTAGGGTGGTTTTGGTGTGGGTCTATGGTTTTGGGGGATTTTCTTCCAGTTTTGGGGGTGATGCCGATATTTTTTGGGGTGTTTTTGACGTGTTTTGGGGTCTCCATTAGGTTTTGTTGTGTTCTTGTTTGTCTTTATGTTAAATAGGAGTGGATTGTGGGTTTTGGAGAACATCAGGTAGGTGTAGGGTGGTTTTGGGGTGGATCTATGGTTTTGGCGGATTTTCTTCCAGTTTTGGGGGTGTTGCCGTTCTAGTTTGGGGTGTTTTTGACGTTTTTTGGGGTCTCTGTTGGGTTTTGTTGTGTTCTCGTTGGTCATCGTGTTGGAAAAGGGTAAAGTGTGGGTTTTGGAGAACATCAGGTAGGTGTAGGGTGGTTTTGGGGTGGATCTATGGTTTTGGCGGATTTTCTTCCAGTTTTGGGGGTGATGCCGATATTTGTTGGGGTGTTTTTGACGTGTTTTGGGGTCTCCATTAGGTTTTGTTGTGTTCTTGTTTGTCATTATGTTAAATAGGAGTGGATTGTGGGTTTTGGAGAAGATCAGGTAGGTTTAGGGTAGTTTTGGGGTGGATCTATGGTTTTGGCGGATTTTCTTCCAGTTTTGGGGGTGATGCCGATATTTCTTGGGGTGTTTTTGACGTGTTTTGGAGTCTCCATTAGGTTTTGTTGTGTTCTTGTTTGTCATTATGTTAAATAGGAGTGGATTGTGGGTTTTGGAGAAGATCAGGTAGGTTTAGGGTGGTTTTGGGGTGGATCTATGGTTTTGGCGTATTTTCTTCCAGTTTTGGGGGTGATGCCGTTCTTGTTTGGGGTGTTTTTGACGTTTTTTGGGGTCTCTGTTGGGTTTTGTTGGGTTCTCGTTGGTCATCGTGTTGGAAAAGTGTAAATTGTGGGTTTTGGAGAACATCAGTTAGGTGTAGGGTGGTTTTGGGGTGGATCTATGGTTCTGGCAGATTTTCTTCCAGTTTTGGGGGTGATGCCGATATTTTTTGGGGTGTTTTTGACGTGTTTTGGGGTCTCCATTAGGTTTTGTTGGGTTCTTGTTTGTCATTATGTTAAATAGGTGTGGATTGTGGGTTTTGGAGAACATCAGGTAGGTTTAGGGTGGTTTTGGGGTGGATCTATGGTTTTGGCGGATTTTCTTCGAGTTTTGGGGGTGATGCCGATATTTTTTGGGGTGTTTTTGACGTGTTTTGGGGTCTCCATTAGGTTTTGTTGGGTTCTTGTTTGTCATTATGTTAAATAGGAGTGGATTGTGGGTTTTGGAGAACATCAGGTAGGTGTAGGGTGGTTTTGGGGTGGATCTATGGTTTTGGCGGATTTTCTTCCAGTTTTGGGGGTGATGCCGTTCTTGTTTGGGGTGTTTTTGACGTGTTTTGGGGTCTCTGTTGGGTTTTGTTGTGTTCTCGTTGGTCATCGTGTTGGAAAAGTGTAAATTGTGGGTTTTGGAGAACATCAGGTAGGTTTCGGGTGGTTTTGGGGTGGATCTATGGTTTTGGGGGATTTTCTTCCAGTTTTGGGGGTGATGCCGATATTTGTTGGGGTGTTTTTGACGTGTTTTGGGGTCTCCATTAGGTTTTGTTGTGTTCTTGTTTGTCATTATGTTAAATAGGAGTGGATTGTGGGTTTTGGAGAACATCAGGTAGGTTTAGGGTGGTTTTGGTGTGGGTCTATGGTTTTGGGGGATTTTCTTCCAGTTTTGGGGGTGATGCCGATATTTTTTGGGGTGTTTTTGACGTGTTTTGGGGTCTCCATTAGGTTTTGTTGTGTTCTTGTTTGTCTTTATGTTAAATAGGAGTGGATTGTGGGTTTTGGAGAACATCAGGTAGGTGTAGGGTGGTTTTGGGGTGGATCTATGGTTTTGGGGGATTTTCTTTCAGTTTTGGGGGTGATGCCATTTTTGTTTGCGGTGTTTTTTAAGTTTTTTGGGGTCTCTGTTGGGTTTTGTTGGGTTCTCGTTGGTCATCGTGTTGGAAAAGTGTAAATTGTGGGTTTTGGAGAAGATCAGGTAGATTTAGGGTGGTTTTGGTGTGGATCTATGGTTTTGGCGTATTTTCTTCCAGTTTTGGGGGTGATGCCGATATTTGTTGGGGTGTTTTTGACGTGTTTTGGGGTCTCCATTAGGTTTTGTTGTGTTCTTGTTTGTCATTATGTTAAATAGGAGTGGATTGTGGGTTTTGGAGAAGATCAGGTAGGTTTAGGGTGGTTTTGGGGTGGATCTATGGTTTTGGGGGATTTTCTTCCAGTTTTGGGGGTGTTGCCGTTCTAGTTTGGGGTGTTTTTGACGTTTTTTGGGGTCTCTGTTGGGTTTTGTTGTGTTCTCGTTGGTCATCGTGTTGGAAAAGGGTAAATTGTGGGTTTTGGAGAACATCAGGTAGGTGTAGGGTGGTTTTGGGGTGGATCTATGGTTTTGGGGGATTTTCTTCCAGTTTTGGGGGTGATGCTGTTCTTGTTTGGGGTGTTTTTGACGTGTTTTGGGGTCTCCATGAGGTTTTGTTGTGTTCTTGTTTGTCATTATGTTAAATAGGAGTGGATTGTGGGTTTTGGAGAAGATCAGGTAGGTTTAGGGTAGTTTTGGGGTGGATCTATGGTTTTGGCGGATTTTCTTCCAGTTTTGGGGGTGATGCCGATATTTCTTGGGGTGTTTTTGACGTGTTTTGGAGTCTCCATTAGGTTTTGTTGTGTTCTTGTTTGTCATTATGTTAAATAGGAGTGGATTGTGGGTTTTGGAGAACATCAGGTAGGTGTAGGGTGGTTTTGGGGTGGATCTATGGTTTTGGGGGATTTTCTTTCAGTTTTGGGGGTGATGCCATTTTTGTTTGCGGTGTTTTTTAAGGTTTTTGGGGTCTCTGTTGGGTTTTGTTGGGTTCTCGTTGGTCATCGTGTTGGAAAAGTGTAAATTGTGGGTTTTGGAGAACATCAGGTAGGTTTAGGGTGGTTTTGGTGTGGATCTATGGTTTTGGCGTATTTTCTTCCAGTTTTGGGGGTGATGCCAATATTTGTTGGGGTGTTTTTGACGTGTTTTGGGGTCTCCATTAGGTTTTGTTGTGTTCTTGTTTGTCATTATGTTAAATAGGAGTGGATTGTGGGTTTTGGAGAACATCAGGTAGGTTTAGGGTGGTTTTGGGGTGGATCTATGGTTTTGGCGGATTTTCTTCCAGTTTTGGGGGTGTTGCCGTTCTAGTTTGGGGTGTTTTTGACGTTTTTTGGGGTCTCTGTTGGGTTTTGTTGTGTTCTCGTTGGTCATCGTGTTGGAAAAGGGTAAATTGTGGGTTTTGGAGAACATCAGGTAGGTGTAGGGTGGTTTTGGGGTGGATCTATGGTTTTGGGGGATTTTCTTCCAGTTTTGGGGGTGATGCTGTTCTTGTTTGGGGTGTTTTTGACGTGTTTTGGGGTCTCCATGAGGTTTTGTTGTGTTCTTGTTTGTCATTATGTTAAATAGGAGTGGATTGTGGGTTTTGGAGAAGATCAGGTAGGTTTAGGGTAGTTTTGGGGTGGATCTATGGTTTTGGCGGATTTTCTTCCAGTTTTGGGGGTGATGCCGATATTTCTTGGGGTGTTTTTGACGTGTTTTGGAGTCTCCATTAGGTTTTGTTGTGTTCTTGTTTGTCATTCTGTTAAATAGGAGTGGATTGTGGGTTTTGGAGAAGATCAGGTAGGTTTAGGGTGGTTTTGGGGTGGATCTATGGTTTTGGGGGATTTTCTTCCAGTTTTGGGGGTGATGCCGTTCTTGTTTGGGGTGTTTTTGACGTTTTTTGGGGTCTCTGTTGGGTTTTGTTGGGTTCTCGTTGGTCATCGTGTTGGAAAAGTGTAAATTGTGGGTTTTGGAGAACATCAGGTGGGTTTAGGGTGGTTTTGGGGTGGATCTATGGTTCTGGCAGATTTTCTTCCAGTTTTGGGGGTGATGCCGATATTTGCTGGGGTGTTTTTGACGTGTTTTGAGGTCTCCATTAGGTTTTGTTGTGTTCTTGTTTGTCATTATGTTAAATAGGTGTGGATTGTGGGTTTTGGAGAACATCAGGTAGGTTTAGGGTGGTTTTGGGGTGGATCTATGGTTTTGGCGTATTTTCTTCCAGTTTTGGGGGTGATGCCGATATTTTTGGGGGTGTTTTTGACGTGTTTTGGGGTCTCCATTAGGTTTTGTTGGGTTCTTGTTTGTCATTATTTTAAATAGGAGTGGATTGTGGGTTTTGGAGAACATCAGGTAGGTTTCGGGTGGTTTTGGGGTGGATCTATGGTTTTGGCGTATTTTCTTCCAGTTTTGGGGGTGATGCCGATATTTGTTGGGGTGTTTTTGACGTGTTTTGGGGTCTCTGTTGGGTTTTGTTGTGTTCTCGTTGGTCATCGTGTTGGAAAAGTGTAAATTGTGGGTTTTGGAGAACATCAGGTAGGTTTCGGGTGGTTTTGGGGTGGTTCTATGGTTTTGGGGGATTTTCTTCCAGTTTTGGGGGTGATGCCAATATTTGTTGGGGTGTTTTTGACGTGTTTTGGGGTCTCCATTAGGCTTTGTTGTGTTCTTGTTTGTCATTATGTTAAATAGGAGTGGATTGTGGGTTTTGGAGAACATCAGGTAGGTTTAGGGTGGTTTTGGGGTGGGTCTATGGTTTTGGGGGATTTTCTTCCAGTTTTGGGGGTGATGCCGTTCTTGTTTGGGGTGTTTTTGACGTTTTTTGGGGTCTCTGTTGGGTTTTGTTGGGTTCTCGTTGGTCATCGTGTTGGAAAAGTGTAAATTGTGGGTTTTGGAGAACATCAGGTGGGTTTAGGGTGGTTTTGGGGTGGATCTATGGTTCTGGCAGATTTTCTTCCAGTTTTGGGGGTGATGCCGATATTTGCTGGGGTGTTTTTGACGTGTTTTGAGGTCTCCATTAGGTTTTGTTGTGTTCTTGTTTGTCATTATGTTAAATAGGTGTGGATTGTGGGTTTTGGAGAACATCAGGTAGGTTTAGGGTGGTTTTGGGGTGGATCTATGGTTTTGGCGGATTTTCTTCCAGTTTTGGGGGTGATGCCGATATTTTTGGGGGTGTTTTTGACGTGTTTTGGGGTCTCCATTAGGTTTTGTTGGGTTCTTGTTTGTCATTATGTTAAATAGGAGTGGATTGTGGGTTTTGGAGAACATCAGGTAGGTTTCGGGTGGTTTTGGGGTGGATCTATGGTTTTGGCGTATTTTCTTCCAGTTTTGGGGGTGATGCCGATATTTGTTGGGGTGTTTTTGACGTGTTTTGGGGTCTCTGTTGGGTTTTGTTGTGTTCTCGTTGGTCATCGTGTTGGAAAAGTGTAAATTGTGGGTTTTGGAGAACATCAGGTAGGTTTCGGGTGGTTTTGGGGTGGTTCTATGGTTTTGGGGGATTTTCTTCCAGTTTTGGGGGTGATGCCAATATTTGTTGGGGTGTTTTTGACGTGTTTTGGGGTCTCCATTAGGCTTTGTTGTGTTCTTGTTTGTCATTATGTTAAATAGGAGTGGATTGTGGGTTTTGGAGAACATCAGGTAGGTTTAGGGTGGTTTTGGGGTGGGTCTATGGTTTTGGGGGATTTTCTTCCAGTTTTGGGGGTGATGCCGATATTTTTTGGGGTGTTTTTGACGTGTTTTGGGGTCTCCATTAGGTTTTGTTTTGTTCTTGTTTGTCTTTATGTTAAATAGGAGTGGATTGTGGGTTTTGGAGAACATCAGGTAGGTGTAGGGTGGTTTTGGGGTGGATCTATGGTTTTGGGGGATTTTCTTTCAGTTTTGGGGGTGATGCCATTTTTGTTTGCTGTGTTTTTTAAGGTTTTTGGGGTCTCTGTTGGGTTTTGTTGGGTTCTCGTTTGTCATCGTGTTGGAAAAGTGTAAATTGTGGGTTTTGGAGAACATCAGGTAGGTTTAGGGTTGTTTTGGTGTGGATCTATGGTTTTGGCGTATTTTCTTCCAGTTTTGGGGGTGATGCCGATATTTGTTGGGGTGTTTTTGACGTGTTTTGGGGTCTCCATTAGGTTTTGTTGTGTTCTTGTTTGTCATTATGTTAAATAGGTGTGGATTGTGGGTTTTGGAGAACATCAGGTAGGTTTAGGGTGGTTTTGGGGTGGATCTATGGTTTTGGCGGATTTTCTTCCAGTTTTGGGGGTGTTGCCGTTCTAGTTTGGGGTGTTTTTGACGTTTTTTGGGGTCTCTGTTGGGTTTTGTTGGGTTCTCGTTGGTCATCGTGTTGGAAAAGGGTAAATTGTGGGTTTTGGAGAACATCAGGTAGGTGTAGGGTGGTTTTGGGGTGGATCTATGGTTTTGGTGTATTTTCTTTCAGTTTTGGGGGTGATGCCGTTCTTGTTTGGGGTGTTTTTTAAGGTTTTTGGGGTCTCTGTTGGGTTTTGTTGGCTTCTCGTTGGTCATCATGGTGGAAAAGTGTAAATTGTGGGTTTTGTAGAATATCAGGTAGGTTTAGGGTGGTTTTGGGGTGGATATATGGTACTCAGTTTTTTTTTTTTTTGGGGGGGGGGGGGGGATGGTCCTGGACTTTTTGTGTTGTTTTTGACGTGTTTTGGGGTCTCCGTTGTGTTTCGTTTGGTTTTCCATGGTCATCGTGTTGTAAAAGGGTAAATTGTGGGTTTTGGAGAACTTCAGGTCGGTTTAGGGGGACTTTTCGCGTGGATTCATGGTATTTGGGGTTTTCTTCTATTTTGGAGAGTGATCCTCTCCTTTCTTCGTGTGATTTTGAAGTGTTTTGGGGTTTCCGTTGCGTTTCGTTGAGTTCCTAATGCGTTTTATGTTGGTTGGGAGAGTGCTTTGGGATTAGGAGAATATCAGGTAGGTTTAGGATGTCCTTGGGGTGGATCTATGGTATTTGGGGTTTTCTTCCAGTTTTGGGGGTGATGCCGATATTTTTTGGGGTGTTTTTGACGTGTTTTGGGGTCTCCATTAGGTTTTGTTGGGTTCTTGTTTGTCATTATGTTAAATAGGAGTGGATTGTGGGTTTTGGAGAACATCAGGTGGGTTTAGGGTGGTTTTGGGGTGGATCTATGGTTTTGGCGGATTTTCTTCGAGTTTTGGGGGTGATGCCGTTCTTGTTTGGGGTGTTTTTGACGTGTTTTGGGGTCTCTGTTGGGTTTTGTTGGGTTCTCGTTTGTCATCGTGTTGTAAAAGGCTAATTGTGGGTTTTGGAGAACATCAGGTAGGTTTAGGGTGGTTTTGTGGTGGATCTATGGTTTTGGTGTATTTTCTTCCAGTTTTGGGGGTGATGCCGATATTTTTTGGGGTGTTTTTGACGTGTTTTGGAGTCTCCATTAGGTTTTGTTGTGTTCTTGTTTGTCATTATGTTAAATAGGAGTGGATTGTGGGTTTTGGAGAAGATCAGGTAGGTTTAGGGTGGTTTTGGGGTGGATCTATGATTTTGGCGGATTTTCTTCCAGTTTTGGGGGTGATGCCGTTCTTGTTTGGGGTGTTTTTGACGTTTTTTGGGGTCTCTGTTGGGTTTTGTTGGGTTCTCGTTGGTCATCGTGTTGGAAAAGTGTAAATTGTGGGTTTTGGAGAACATCAGTTAGGTGTAGGGTGGTTTTGGGGTGGATCTATGGTTCTGGCAGATTTTCTTCCAGTTTTGGGGGTGATGCCGATATTTGTTGGGGTGTTTTTGACGTGTTTTGGGGTCTCCATTAGGTTTTGTTGGGTTCTTGTTTGTCATTATGTTAAATAGGTGTGGATTGTGGGTTTTGGAGAACATCAGGTAGGTTTAGGGTGGTTTTGGGGTGGATCTATGGTTTTGGCGGATTTTCTTCGAGTTTTGGGGGTGATGCCGATATTTTTTGGGGTGTTTTTGACGTGTTTTGGGGTCTCCATTAGGTTTTGTTGGGTTCTTGTTTGTCATTATGTTAAATAGGAGTGGATTGTGGGTTTTGGAGAACATCAGGTAGGTTTAGGGTGGTTTTGGGGTGGATCTATTGTTTTGGCGGATTTTCTTCCAGTTTTGGGGGTGATGCCGTTCTTGTTTGGGGTGTTTTTGACGTGTTTTGGGGTCTCTGTTGGGTTTTGTTGTGTTCTCGTTGGTCATCGTGTTGGAAAAGTGTAAATTGTGGGTTTTGGAGAACATCAGGTAGGTTTCGGGTGGTTTTGGTGTGGATCTATGGTTTTGGGGGATTTTCTTCCAGTTTTGGGGGTGATGCCGATATTTGTTGGGGTGTTTTTGACGTGTATTGGGGTCTCCATTAGGTTTTGTTGTGTTCTTGTTTGTCATTATGTTAAATAGGAGTGGATTGTGGGTTTTGGAGAAGATCAGGTAGGTTTAGGGTGGTTTTGGTGTGGGTCTATGGTTTTGGGGGATTTTCTTCCAGTTTTGGGGGTGATGCCGATATTTTTTGGGGTGTTTTTGACGTGTTTTGGGGTCTCCATTAGGTTTTGTTTTGTTCTTGTTTGTCTTTATGTTAAATAGGAGTGGATTGTGGGTTTTGTAGAACATCAGGTAGGTTTAGGGTGGTTTTGGGGTGGATCTATGGTTTTGGGGGATTTTCTTTCAGTTTTGGGGGTGATGCCATTTTTGTTTGCGGTGTTTTTTAAGGTTTTTGGGGTCTCTGTTGGGTTTTGTTGGGTTCTCGTTGGTCATCGTGTTGGAAAAGTGTAAATTGTGGGTTTTGGAGAACATCAGGTAGGTTTAGGGTGGTTTTGGTGTGGATCTATGGTTTTGGCGTATTTTCTTCCAGTTTTGGGGGTGATGCCGATATTTGTTGAGGTGTTTTTGACGTGTATTGGGGTCTCCATTAGGTTTTGTTGTGTTCTTGTTTGTCATTATGTTAAATAGGAGTGGATTGTGGGTTTTGGAGAAGATCAGGTAGGTTTAGGGTGGTTTTGGGGTGGATCTATGGTTTTGGCGGATTTTCTTCCAGTTTTGGGGGTGTTGCCGTTCTAGTTTGGGGTGTTTTTGACGTTTTTTGGGGTCTCCATTAGGTTTTGTTGTGTTCTCGTTTGTCATCGTGTTGGAAAAGGGTAAATTGTGGGTTTTGGAGAACATCAGGTAGGTGTAGGGTGGTTTTGGGGTGGATCTATGGTTTTGGTGTATTTTCTTCCAGTTTTGGGGGTGATGCTGTTCTTGTTTGGGGTGTTTTTGACGTTTTTTGGGGTCTCCATTAGGTTTTGTTGTGTTCTCGTTGGTCATCGTGTTGGAAAAGGGTAAATTGTGGGTTTTGGAGAAGATCAGGTAGGTTTAGGGTAGTTTTTGGGTGGATCTATGGTTTTGGCGGATTTTCTTCCAGTTTTGGGGGTGATGCCGATATTTTTTGGGGTGTTTTTGACGTGTTTTGGAGTCTCCATTAGGTTTTGTTGTGTTCTTGTTTGTCATTATGTTAAATAGGAGTGGATTGTGGGTTTTGGAGAACATCAGGTAGGTGTAGGGTGGTTTTGGGGTGGATCTATGGTTTTGGGGGATTTTCTTTCAGTTTTGGGGGTGATGCCATTTTTGTTTGCTGTGTTTTTTAAGGTTTTTGGGGTCTCTGTTGCGTTTTGTTGGGTTCTCGTTGGTCATCGTGTTGGAAAAGTGTAAATTGTGGGTTTTGGAGAACATCAGGTAGGTTTAGGGTGGTTTTGGTGTGGATCTATGGTTTTGGCGTATTTTCTTCCAGTTTTGGGGGTGATGCCGATATTTGTTGGGGTGTTTTTGACGTGTTTTGGGGTCTCCATTAGGTTTTGTTGTGTTCTTGTTTGTCATTATGTTAAATAGGAGTGGATTGTGGGTTTTGGAGAAGATCAGGTAGGTTTAGGGTGGTTTTGGGGTGGATCTATGGTTTTGGCGGATTTTCTTCCAGTTTTGGGGGTGTTGCCGTTCTAGTTTGGGGTGTTTTTGACGTTTTTTGGGGTCTCTGTTGGGTTTTGTTGTGTTCTCGTTGGTCATCGTGTTGGAAAAGGGTAAATTGTGGGTTTTGGAGAACATCAGGTAGGTGTAGGGTGGTTTTGGGGTGGATCTATGGTTTTGGTGTATTTTCTTCCAGTTTTGGGGGTGATGCTCTTCTTGTTTGGGGTGTTTTTGACGTGTTTTGGGGTCTCCATTAGGTTTTGTTGTGTTCTTGTTTGTCATTATGTTAAATAGGAGTGGATTGTGGGTTTTGGAGAACATCAGGTAGGTTTAGGGTGGTTTTGGGGTGGATCTATGGTTTTGGCGTATTTTCTTCCAGTTTTGGGGGTGATGCCGTTATTTGTTGGGGTGTTTTTGATGTGTTTTGGGGTCTCCATTAGGTTTTGTTGTGTTCTTGTTTGTCATTATGTTAAATAGGAGTGGATTGTGGGTTTTGGAGAAGATCAGGTAGGTTTAGGGTGGTTTTGGGGTGGATCTATGGTTTTGGCGGATTTTCTTCCAGTTTTGGGGGTGATGCCGTTCTTGTTTGGGGTGTTTTTGACGTTTTTTGGGGTCTCTGTTGGGTTTTGTTGGGTTCTCGTTGGTCATCGTGTTGTAAAAGGCTAATTGTGGGTTTTGGATAACATCAGGTAGGTGTAGGGTGGTTTTGGGGTGGATCTATGATTTTGGTGTATTTTCTTCCAGTTTTGGGGGTGATGCCGATATTTCTTGGGGTGTTTTTGACGTGTTTTGTGGTCTCCATTAGGTTTTGTTGTGTTCTTGTTTGTCATTATGTTAAATAGGAGTGGATTGTGGGTTTTGGATAACATCAGGTAGGTTTAGGGTGGTTTTGGGGTGGATCTATGGTTTTGGCGGATTTTCTTCCAGTTTTGGGGGTGATGCCGATATTTTTTGGGGTGTTTTTGACGTTTTTTGGGGTCTCTGTTGGGTTTTGTTGGGTTCTCGTTGGTCATCGTGATGGAAAAGGGTAATTTGTGGGTTTTGGAGAACATCAGGTATGTTTCGGGTGGTTTTGGGGTGGATCTATGGTTTTGGCGTATTTTCTTCCAGTTTTGGGGGTGATGCTGTTCTTGTTTGGGGTGTTTTTGACGTGTTTTGGGGTCTCCATTAGGTTTTGTTGTGTTCTTGTTTGTCATTATGTTAAATAGGTGTGGATTGTGGGTTTTGGAGAACATCAGGTAGGTTTAGGGTGGTTTTGGTGTGGGTCTATGGTTTTGGGGGATTTTCTTCCAGTTTTGGGGGTGATGCCGATATTTTTTGGGGTGTTTTTGACGTGTTTTGGGGTCTCCATTAGGTTTTGTTGGGTTCTTGTTTGTCTTTATGTTAAATAGGAGTGGATTGTGGGTTTTGGAGAACATCAGGTAGGTGTAGGGTGGTTTTGGGGTGGATCTATGGTTTTGGGGGATTTTCTTCCAGTTTTGGGGGTGATGCCATTTTTGTTTGCGGTGTTTTTTAAGGTTTTTGGGGTCTCTGTTGGGTTTTGTTGGGTTCTCGTTGGTCATCGTGTTGGAAAAGTGTAAATTGTGGGTTTTGGAGAACATCAGGTAGGTTTAGGGTGGTTTTGGGGTGGATCTATGGTTTTGGCGTATTTTCTTCCAGTTTTGGGGGTGATGCCGATATTTGTTGGGGTGTTTTTGACGTGTTTTGGGGTCTCCATTAGGTTTTGTTGTGTTCTTGTTTGTCATTATGTTAAATAGGAGTGGATTGTGGGTTTTGGAGAAGATCAGGTAGGTTTAGGGTGGTTTTGGGGTGGATCTATGGTTTTGGCGGATTTTCTTCCAGTTTTGGGGGTGTTGCCGTTCTAGTTTGGGGTGTTTTTGACGTTTTTTGGGGTCTCTGTTGGGTTTTGTTGTGTTCTCGTTGGTCATCGTGTTGGAAAAGGGTAAATTGTGGGTTTTGGAGAACATCAGGTAGGTGTAGGGTGGTTTTGGGGTGGATCTATGGTTTTGGTGTATTTTCTTCCAGTTTTGGGGGTGATGCTGTTCTTGTTTGGGGTGTTTTTGACGTGTTTTGGGGTCTCCATTAGGTTTTGTTGTGTTCTTGTTTGTCATTATGTTAAATAGGAGTGGATTGTGGGTTTTGGAGAAGATCAGGTAGGTTTAGGGTAGTTTTGGGGTGGATCTATGGTTTTGGCGGATTTTCTTCCAGTTTTGGGGGTGATGCCGATATTTCTTGGGGTGTTTTTGACGTGTTTTGGAGTCTCCATTAGGTTTTGTTGTGTTCTTGTTTGTCATTATGTTAAATAGGAGTGGATTGTGGGTTTTGGAGAAGATCAGGTAGGTTTAGGGTGGTTTTGGGGTGGATCTATGGTTTTGGCGGATTTTCTTCCAGTTTTGGGGGTGATGCCGTTCTTGTTTGGGGTGTTTTTGACGTTTTTTGGGGTCTCTGTTGGGTTTTGTTGGGTTCTCGTTGGTCATCGTGTTGGAAAAGTGTAAATTGTGGGTTTTGGAGAAAATCAGGTGGGTTTAGGGTGGTTTTGGGGTGGATCTATGGTTCTGGCAGATTTTCTTCCAGTTTTGGGGGTGATGCCGATATTTGTTGGGGTGTTTTTGACGTGTTTTGGGGTCTCCATTAGGTTTTGTTGTGTTCTTGTTTGTCATTATGTTAAATAGGAGTGGATTGTGGGTTTTGGAGAAGATCAGGTAGGTTTAGGGTGGTTTTGGTGTGGATCTATGGTTTTGGCGGATTTTCTTCCAGTTTTGGGGGTGTTGCCGTTCTAGTTTGGGGTGTTTTTGACGTTTTTTGGGGTCTCTGTTGGGTTTTGTTGTGTTCTCGTTGGTCATCGTGTTGGAAAAGTGTAAATTTTGGGTTTTGGAGAACATCAGGTAGGTGTAGGGTGGTTTTGGGGTGGATCTATGGTTTTGGTGTATTTTCTTCCAGTTTTGGGGGTGATGCTGTTCTTGTTTGGGGTGTTTTTGACGTGTTTTGGGGTCTCCATTAGGTTTTGTTGTGTTCTTGTTTGTCATTATGTTAAATAGGAGTGGATTGTGGGTTTTGGAGAAGATCAGGTAGGTTTAGGGTAGTTTTGGGGTGGATCTATGGTTTTGGCGGATTTTCTTCCAGTTTTGGGGGTGATGCCGATATTTCTTGGGGTGTTTTTGACGTGTTTTGGAGTCTCCATTAGGTTTTGTTGTGTTCTTGTTTGTCATTATGTTAAATAGGAGTGGATTGTGGGTTTTGGAGAAGATCAGGTAGGTTTAGGGTGGTTTTGGGGTGGATCTATGGTTTTGGCGGATTTTCTTCCAGTTTTGGGGGTGATGCCGTTCTTGTTTGGGGTGTTTTTGACGTTTTTTGGGGTCTCTGTTGGGTTTTGTTGGGTTCTCGTTGGTCATCGTGTTGGAAAAGTGTAAATTGTGGGTTTTGGAGAACATCAGGTAGGTTTAGGGTGGTTTTGGGGTGGATCTATGGTTCTGGCAGATTTTCTTCCAGTTTTGGGGGTGATGCCGATATTTGTTGGAGTGTTTTTGACGTGTTTTGGGGTCTCCATTAGGTTTTGTTGTGTTCTTGTTTGTCATTATGTTAAATAGGAGTGGATTGTGGGTTTTGGAGAAGATCATGTAGGTTTAGGGTAGTTTTGGGGTGGATCTATGGTTTTGGCGGATTTTCTTCCAGTTTTGGGGGTGATGCCGATATTTCTTGGGGTGTTTTTGACGTGTTTTGGAGTCTCCATTAGGTTTTGTTGTGTTCTTGTTTGTCATTATGTTAAATAGGAGTGGATTGTGGGTTTTGGAGAAGATCAGGTAGGTTTAGGGTGGTTTTGGGGTGGATCTATGGTTTTGGCGGATTTTCTTCCAGTTTTGGGGGTGTTGCCGTTCTAGTTTGGGGTGTTTTTGACGTTTTTTGGGGTCTCTGTTGGGTTTTGTTGTGTTCTCGTTGGTCATCGTGTTGGAAAAGGGTAAATTGTGGGTTTTGGAGAACATCAGGTAGGTGTAGGGTGGTTTTGGGGTGGATCTATGGTTTTGGTGTATTTTCTTCCAGTTTTGGGGGTGATGCTCTTCTTGTTTGGGGTGTTTTTGACGTGTTTTGGGGTCTCCATTAGGTTTTGTTGTGTTCTTGTTTGTCATTATGTTAAATAGGAGTGGATTGTGGGTTTTGGAGAACATCAGGTAGGTTTAGGGTGGTTTTTGGGTGGATCTATGGTTTTGGCGTATTTTCTTCCAGTTTTGGGGGTGATGCCGTTATTTGTTGGGGTGTTTTTGATGTGTTTTGGGGTCTCCATTAGGTTTTGTTGGGTTCTTGTTTGTCATTATGTTAAATAGGAGTGGATTGTGGGTTTTGGAGAAGATCAGGTAGGTTTAGGGTGGTTTTGGGGTGGATCTATGGTTTTGGCGGATTTTCTTCCAGTTTTGGGGGTGATGCCGTTCTTGTTTGGGGTGTTTTTGACGTTTTTTGGGGTCTCTGTTGGGTTTTGTTGGGTTCTCGTTGGTCATCGTGTTGTAAAAGGCTAATTGTGGGTTTTGGATAACATCAGGTAGGTGTAGGGTGGTTTTGGGGTGGATCTATGATTTTGGTGTATTTTCTTCCAGTTTTGGGGGTGATGCCGATATTTCTTGGGGTGTTTTTGACGTGTTTTGTGGTCTCCATTAGGTTTTGTTGTGTTCTTGTTTGTCATTATGTTAAATAGGAGTGGATTGTGGGTTTTGGATAACATCAGGTAGGTTTAGGGTGGTTTTGGGGTGGATCTATGGTTTTGGCGGATTTTCTTCCAGTTTTGGGGGTGATGCCGATATTTTTTGGGGTGTTTTTGACGTTTTTTGGGGTCTCTGTTGGGTTTTGTTGGGTTCTCGTTGGTCATCGTGATGGAAAAGGGTAATTTGTGGGTTTTGGAGAACATCAGGTAGGTTTCGGGTGGTTTTGGGGTGGATCTATGGTTTTGGGGGATTTTCTTCCAGTTTTGGGGGTGATGCTGTTCTTGTTTGGGGTGTTTTTGACGTGTTTTGGGGTCTCCATTAGGTTTTGTTGTGTTCTTGTTTGTCATTATGTTAAATAGGTGTGGATTGTGGGTTTTGGAGAACATCAGGTAGGTTTAGGGTGGTTTTGGTGTGGGTCTATGGTTTTGGGGGATTTTCTTCCAGTTTTGGGGGTGATGCCGATATTTTTTGGGGTGTTTTTGACGTGTTTTGGGGTCTCCATTAGGTTTTGTTGGGTTCTTGTTTGTCTTTATGTTAAATAGGAGTGGATTGTGGGTTTTGGAGAACATCAGGTAGGTGTAGGGTGGTTTTGGGGTGGATCTATGGTTTTGGGGGATTTTCTTCCAGTTTTGGGGGTGATGCCATTTTTGTTTGCGGTGTTTTTTAAGGTTTTTGGGGTCTCTGTTGGGTTTTGTTGGGTTCTCGTTGGTCATCGTGTTGGAAAAGTGTAAATTGTGGGTTTTGGAGAACATCAGGTAGGTTTAGGGTGGTTTTGGGGTGGATCTATGGTTTTGGCGGATTTTCTTCCAGTTTTGGGGGTGATGCCGATATTTCTTGGGGTGTTTTTGACGTGTTTTGGGGTCTCCATTAGGTTTTGTTGTGTTCTTGTTTGTCATTATGTTAAATAGGAGTGGATTGTGGGTTTTGGAGAAGATCAGGTAGGTTTAGGGTGGTTTTGGGGTGGATCTATGGTTTTGGCGGATTTTCTTCCAGTTTTGGGGGTGTTGCCGTTCTAGTTTGGGGTGTTTTTGACGTTTTTTGGGGTCTCTGTTGGGTTTTGTTGTGTTCTCGTTGGTCATCGTGTTGGAAAAGGGTAAATTGTGGGTTTTGGAGAACATCAGGTAGGTGTAGGGTGGTTTTGGGGTGGATCTATGGTTTTGGTGTATTTTCTTCCAGTTTTGGGGGTGATGCTGTTCTTGTTTGGGGTGTTTTTGACGTGTTTTGGGGTCTCCATTAGGTTTTGTTGTGTTCTTGTTTGTCATTATGTTAAATAGGAGTGGATTGTGGGTTTTGGAGAAGATCAGGTAGGTTTAGGGTAGTTTTGGGGTGGATCTATGGTTTTGGCGGATTTTCTTCCAGTTTTGGGGGTGATGCCGATATTTCTTGGGGTGTTTTTGACGTGTTTTGGAGTCTCCATTAGGTTTTGTTGTGTTCTTGTTTGTCATTATGTTAAATAGGAGTGGATTGTGGGTTTTGGAGAAGATCAGGTAGGTTTAGGGTGGTTTTGGGGTGGATCTATGGTTTTGGCGGATTTTCTTCCAGTTTTGGGGGTGATGCCGTTCTTGTTTGGGGTGTTTTTGACGTTTTTTGGGGTCTCTGTTGGGTTTTGTTGGGTTCTCGTTGGTCATCGTGTTGGAAAAGTGTAAATTGTGGGTTTTGGAGAACATCAGGTGGGTTTAGGGTGGTTTTGGGGTGGATCTATGGTTCTGGCAGATTTTCTTCCAGTTTTGGGGGTGATGCCGATATTTGTTGGGGTGTTTTTGACGTGTTTTGGGGTCTCCATTAGGTTTTGTTGTGTTCTTGTTTGTCATTATGTTAAATAGGAGTGGATTGTGGGTTTTGGAGAAGATCAGGTAGGTTTAGGGTGGTTTTGGGGTGGATCTATGGTTTTGGCGGATTTTCTTCCAGTTTTGGGGGTGTTGCCGTTCTAGTTTGGGGTGTTTTTGACGTTTTTTGGGGTCTCTGTTGGGTTTTGTTGTGTTCTCGTTGGTCATCGTGTTGGAAAAGGGTAAATTGTGGGTTTTGGAGAACATCAGGTAGGTGTAGGGTGGTTTTGGGGTGGATCTATGGTTTTGGTGTATTTTCTTCCAGTTTTGGGGGTGATGCTGTTCTTGTTTGGGGTGTTTTTGACGTGTTTTGGGGTCTCCATGAGGTTTTGTTGTGTTCTTGTTTGTCATTATGTTAAATAGGAGTGGATTGTGGGTTTTGGAGAAGATCAGGTAGGTTTAGGGTAGTTTTGGGGTGGATCTATGGTTTTGGCGGATTTTCTTCCAGTTTTGGGGGTGATGCCGATATTTCTTGGGGTGTTTTTGACGTGTTTTGGAGTCTCCATTAGGTTTTGTTGTGTTCTTGTTTGTCATTATGTTAAATAGGAGTGGATTGTGGGTTTTGGAGAAGATCAGGTAGGTTTAGGGTGGTTTTGGGGTGGATCTATGGTTTTGGGGGATTTTCTTCCAGTTTTGGGGGTGATGCCGTTCTTGTTTGGGGTGTTTTTGACGTTTTTTGGGGTCTCTGTTGGGTTTTGTTGGATTCTCGTTGGTCATCGTGTTGGAAAAGGGTAAATTGTGGGTTTTGGAGAACATCAGGTGGGTTTAGGGTGGTTTTGGGGTGGATCTATGGTTTTGGCGGATTTTCTTCCAGTTTTGGGGGTGATGCCGATATTTGTTGGGGTGTTTTTGACGTGTTTTGAGGTCTCCATTAGGTTTTGTTGTGTTCTTGTTTGTCATTATGTTAAATAGGTGTGGATTGTGGGTTTTGGAGAAGATCAGGTAGGTTTAGGGTGGTTTTGGGGTGGATCTATGGTTTTGGCGTATTTTCTTCCAGTTTTGGGGGTGATGCCGATATTTGTTGGGGTGTTTTTGACGTGTTTTGGGGTCTCCATTAGGTTTTGTTGTGTTCTTGTTTGTCATTATGTTAAATAGGTGTGGATTGTGGGTTTTGGAGAACATCAGGTAGGTTTAGGGTGGTTTTGGGGTGGATCTATGGTTTTGGCGGATTTTCTTCCAGTTTTGGGGGTGATGCCGATATTTGTTGGGGTGTTTTTGACGTGTTTTGGGGTCTCTGTTGGGTTTTGTTGTGTTCTCGTTGGTCATCGTGTTGGAAAAGTGTAAATTGTGGGTTTTGGAGAACATCAGGTAGGTTTCGGGTGGTTTTGGGGTGGATCTATGGTTTTGGGGGATTTTCTTCCAGTTTTGGGGGTGATGCCGATATTTGTTGGGGTGTTTTTGACGTGTTTTGGGGTCTCCATTAGGTTTTGTTGTGTTCTTGTTTGTCATTATGTTAAATAGGAGTGGATTGTGGGTTTTGGAGAACATCAGGTAGGTTTAGGGTGGTTTTGGTGTGGGTCTATGGTTTTGGGGGATTTTCTTCCAGTTTTGGGGGTGATGCCGATATTTTTTGGGGTGTTTTTGACGTGTTTTGGGGTCTCCATTAGGTTTTGTTGTGTTCTTGTTTGTCTTTATGTTAAATAGGAGTGGATTGTGGGTTTTGGAGAACATCAGGTAGGTGTAGGGTGGTTTTGGGGTGGATCTATGGTTTTGGCGGATTTTCTTCCAGTTTTGGGGGTGTTGCCGTTCTAGTTTGGGGTGTTTTTGACGTTTTTTGGGGTCTCTGTTGGGTTTTGTTGTGTTCTCGTTGGTCATCGTGTTGGAAAAGGGTAAAGTGTGGGTTTTGGAGAACATCAGGTAGGTGTAGGGTGGTTTTGGGGTGGATCTATGGTTTTGGCGGATTTTCTTCCAGTTTTGGGGGTGATGCCGATATTTGTTGGGGTGTTTTTGACGTGTTTTGGGGTCTCCATTAGGTTTTGTTGTGTTCTTGTTTGTCATTATGTTAAATAGGAGTGGATTGTGGGTTTTGGAGAAGATCAGGTAGGTTTAGGGTAGTTTTGGGGTGGATCTATGGTTTTGGCGGATTTTCTTCCAGTTTTGGGGGTGATGCCGATATTTCTTGGGGTGTTTTTGACGTGTTTTGGAGTCTCCATTAGGTTTTGTTGTGTTCTTGTTTGTCATTATGTTAAATAGGAGTGGATTGTGGGTTTTGGAGAAGATCAGGTAGGTTTAGGGTGGTTTTGGGGTGGATCTATGGTTTTGGCGTATTTTCTTCCAGTTTTGGGGGTGATGCCGTTCTTGTTTGGGGTGTTTTTGACGTTTTTTGGGGTCTCTGTTGGGTTTTGTTGGGTTCTCGTTGGTCATCGTGTTGGAAAAGTGTAAATTGTGGGTTTTGGAGAACATCAGTTAGGTGTAGGGTGGTTTTGGGGTGGATCTATGGTTCTCGCAGATTTTCTTCCAGTTTTGGGGGTGATGCCGATATTTTTTGGGGTGTTTTTGACGTGTTTTGGGGTCTCCATTAGGTTTTGTTGGGTTCTTGTTTGTCATTATGTTAAATAGGTGTGGATTGTGGGTTTTGGAGAACATCAGGTAGGTTTAGGGTGGTTTTGGGGTGGATCTATGGTTTTGGCGGATTTTCTTCGAGTTTTGGGGGTGATGCCGATATTTTTTGGGGTGTTTTTGACGTGTTTTGGGGTCTCCATTAGGTTTTGTTGGGTTCTTGTTTGTCATTATGTTAAATAGGAGTGGATTGTGGGTTTTGGAGAACATCAGGTAGGTGTAGGGTGGTTTTGGGGTGGATCTATGGTTTTGGCGGATTTTCTTCCAGTTTTGGGGGTGATGCCGTTCTTGTTTGGGGTGTTTTTGACGTGTTTTGGGGTCTCTGTTGGGTTTTGTTGTGTTCTCGTTGGTCATCGTGTTGGAAAAGTGTAAATTGTGGGTTTTGGAGAACATCAGGTAGGTTTCGGGTGGTTTTGGGGTGGATCTATGGTTTTGGGGGATTTTCTTCCAGTTTTGGGGGTGATGCCGATATTTGTTGGGGTGTTTTTGACGTGTTTTGGGGTCTCCATTAGGTTTTGTTGTGTTCTTGTTTGTCATTATGTTAAATAGGAGTGGATTGTGGGTTTTGGAGAACATCAGGTAGGTTTAGGGTGGTTTTGGTGTGGGTCTATGGTTTTGGGGGATTTTCTTCCAGTTTTGGGGGTGATGCCGATATTTTTTGGGGTGTTTTTGACGTGTTTTGGGGTCTCCATTAGGTTTTGTTGTGTTCTTGTTTGTCTTTATGTTAAATAGGAGTGGATTGTGGGTTTTGGAGAACATCAGGTAGGTGTAGGGTGGTTTTGGGGTGGATCTATGGTTTTGGGGGATTTTCTTTCAGTTTTGGGGGTGATGCCATTTTTGTTTGCGGTGTTTTTTAAGTTTTTTGGGGTCTCTGTTGGGTTTTGTTGGGTTCTCGTTGGTCATCGTGTTGGAAAAGTGTAAATTGTGGGTTTTGGAGAAGATCAGGTAGGTTTAGGGTGGTTTTGGGGTGGATCTATGGTTTTGGCGGATTTTCTTCCAGTTTTGGGGGTGATGCCGATATTTGTTGGGGTGTTTTTGACGTGTTTTGGGGTCTCCATTAGGTTTTGTTGTGTTCTTGTTTGTCATTATGTTAAATAGGAGTGGATTGTGGGTTTTGGAGAAGATCAGGTAGGTTTAGGGTGGTTTTGGGGTGGATCTATGGTTTTGGGGGATTTTCTTCCAGTTTTGGGGGTGTTGCCGTTCTAGTTTGGGGTGTTTTTGACGTTTTTTGGGGTCTCTGTTGGGTTTTGTTGTGTTCTCGTTGGTCATCGTGTTGGAAAAGGGTAAATTGTGGGTTTTGGAGAACATCAGGTAGGTGTAGGGTGGTTTTGGGGTGGATCTATGGTTTTGGGGGATTTTCTTCCAGTTTTGGGGGTGATGCTGTTCTTGTTTGGGGTGTTTTTGACGTGTTTTGGGGTCTCCATGAGGTTTTGTTGTGTTCTTGTTTGTCATTATGTTAAATAGGAGTGGATTGTGGGTTTTGGAGAAGATCAGGTAGGTTTAGGGTAGTTTTGGGGTGGATCTATGGTTTTGGCGGATTTTCTTCCAGTTTTGGGGGTGATGCCGATATTTCTTGGGGTGTTTTTGACGTGTTTTGGAGTCTCCATTAGGTTTTGTTGTGTTCTTGTTTGTCATTATGTTAAATAGGAGTGGATTGTGGGTTTTGGAGAACATCAGGTAGGTGTAGGGTGGTTTTGGGGTGGATCTATTGTTTTGGGGGATTTTCTTTCAGTTTTGGGGGTGATGCCATTTTTGTTTGCGGTGTTTTTTAAGGTTTTTGGGGTCTCTGTTGGGTTTTGTTGGGTTCTCGTTGGTCATCGTGTTGGAAAAGTGTAAATTGTGGGTTTTGGAGAACATCAGGTAGGTTTAGGGTGGTTTTGGTGTGGATCTATGGTTTTGGCGTATTTTCTTCCAGTTTTGGGGGTGATGCCAATATTTGTTGGGGTGTTTTTGACGTGTTTTGGGGTCTCCATTAGGTTTTGTTGTGTTCTTGTTTGTCATTATGTTAAATAGGAGTGGATTGTGGGTTTTGGAGAACATCAGGTAGGTTTAGGGTGGTTTTGGGGTGGATCTATGGTTTTGGCGGATTTTCTTCCAGTTTTGGGGGTGTTGCCGTTCTAGTTTGGGGTGTTTTTGACGTTTTTTGGGGTCTCTGTTGGGTTTTGTTGTGTTCTCGTTGGTCATCGTGTTGGAAAAGGGTAAATTGTGGGTTTTGGAGAACATCAGGTAGGTGTAGGGTGGTTTTGGGGTGGATCTATGGTTTTGGGGGATTTTCTTCCAGTTTTGGGGGTGATGCTGTTCTTGTTTGGGGTGTTTTTGACGTGTTTTGGGGTCTCCATGAGGTTTTGTTGTGTTCTTGTTTGTCATTATGTTAAATAGGAGTGGATTGTGGGTTTTGGAGAAGATCAGGTAGGTTTAGGGTAGTTTTGGGGTGGATCTATGGTTTTGGCGGATTTTCTTCCAGTTTTGGGGGTGATGCCGATATTTCTTGGGGTGTTTTTGACGTGTTTTGGAGTCTCCATTAGGTTTTGTTGTGTTCTTGTTTGTCATTCTGTTAAATAGGAGTGGATTGTGGGTTTTGGAGAAGATCAGGTAGGTTTAGGGTGGTTTTGGGGTGGATCTATGGTTTTGGGGGATTTTCTTCCAGTTTTGGGGGTGATGCCGTTCTTGTTTGGGGTGTTTTTGACGTTTTTTGGGGTCTCTGTTGGGTTTTGTTGGGTTCTCGTTGGTCATCGTGTTGGAAAAGTGTAAATTGTGGGTTTTGGAGAACATCAGGTGGGTTTAGGGTGGTTTTGGGGTGGATCTATGGTTCTGGCAGATTTTCTTCCAGTTTTGGGGGTGATGCCGATATTTGCTGGGGTGTTTTTGACGTGTTTTGAGGTCTCCATTAGGTTTTGTTGTGTTCTTGTTTGTCATTATGTTAAATAGGTGTGGATTGTGGGTTTTGGAGAACATCAGGTAGGTTTAGGGTGATTTTGGGGTGGATCTATGGTTTTGGCGTATTTTCTTCCAGTTTTGGGGGTGATGCCGATATTTTTGGGGGTGTTTTTGACGTGTTTTGGGGTCTCCATTAGGTTTTGTTGTGTTCTTGTTTGTCATTATTTTAAATAGGAGTGGATTGTGGGTTTTGGAGAACATCAGGTAGGTTTCGGGTGGTTTTGGGGTGGATCTATGGTTTTGGCGTATTTTCTTCCAGTTTTGGGGGTGATGCCGATATTTGTTGGGGTGTTTTTGACGTGTTTTGGGGTCTCTGTTGGGTTTTGTTGTGTTCTCGTTGGTCATCGTGTTGGAAAAGTGTAAATTGTGGGTTTTGGAGAACATCAGGTAGGTTTCGGGTGGTTTTGGGGTGGTTCTATGGTTTTGGGGGATTTTCTTCCAGTTTTGGGGGTGATGCCAATATTTGTTGGGGTGTTTTTGACGTGTTTTGGGGTCTCCATTAGGCTTTGTTGTGTTCTTGTTTGTCATTATGTTAAATAGGAGTGGATTGTGGGTTTTGGAGAACATCAGGTAGGTTTAGGGTGGTTTTGGGGTGGGTCTATGGTTTTGGGGGATTTTCTTCCAGTTTTGGGGGTGATGCCGTTCTTGTTTGGGGTGTTTTTGACGTTTTTTGGGGTCTCTGTTGGGTTTTGTTGGGTTCTCGTTGGTCATCGTGTTGGAAAAGTGTAAATTGTGGGTTTTGGAGAACATCAGGTGGGTTTAGGGTGGTTTTGGGGTGGATCTATGGTTCTGGCAGATTTTCTTCCAGTTTTGGGGGTGATGCCGATATTTGCTGGGGTGTTTTTGACGTGTTTTGAGGTCTCCATTAGGTTTTGTTGTGTTCTTGTTTGTCATTATGTTAAATAGGTGTGGATTGTGGGTTTTGGAGAACATCAGGTAGGTTTAGGGTGGTTTTGGGGTGGATCTATGGTTTTGGCGGATTTTCTTCCAGTTTTGGGGGTGATGCCGATATTTTTGGGGGTGTTTTTGACGTGTTTTGGGGTCTCCATTAGGTTTTGTTGGGTTCTTGTTTGTCATTATGTTAAATAGGAGTGGATTGTGGGTTTTGGAGAACATCAGGTAGGTTTCGGGTGGTTTTGGGGTGGATCTATGGTTTTGGCGTATTTTCTTCCAGTTTTGGGGGTGATGCCGATATTTGTTGGGGTGTTTTTGACGTGTTTTGGGGTCTCTGTTGGGTTTTGTTGTGTTCTCGTTGGTCATCGTGTTGGAAAAGTGTAAATTGTGGGTTTTGGAGAACATCAGGTAGGTTTCGGGTGGTTTTGGGGTGGTTCTATGGTTTTGGGGGATTTTCTTCCAGTTTTGGGGGTGATGCCAATATTTGTTGGGGTGTTTTTGACGTGTTTTGGGGTCTCCATTAGGCTTTGTTGTGTTCTTGTTTGTCATTATGTTAAATAGGAGTGGATTGTGGGTTTTGGAGAACATCAGGTAGGTTTAGGGTGGTTTTGGGGTGGGTCTATGGTTTTGGGGGATTTTCTTCCAGTTTTGGGGGTGATGCCGATATTTTTTGGGGTGTTTTTGACGTGTTTTGGGGTCTCCATTAGGTTTTGTTTTGTTCTTGTTTGTCTTTATGTTAAATAGGAGTGGATTGTGGGTTTTGGAGAACATCAGGTAGGTGTAGGGTGGTTTTGGGGTGGATCTATGGTTTTGGGGGATTTTCTTTCAGTTTTGGGGGTGATGCCATTTTTGTTTGCTGTGTTTTTTAAGGTTTTTGGGGTCTCTGTTGGGTTTTGTTGGGTTCTCGTTTGTCATCGTGTTGGAAAAGTGTAAATTGTGGGTTTTGGAGAACATCAGGTAGGTTTAGGGTTGTTTTGGTGTGGATCTATGGTTTTGGCGTATTTTCTTCCAGTTTTGGGGGTGATGCCGATATTTGTTGGGGTGTTTTTGACGTGTTTTGGGGTCTCCATTAGGTTTTGTTGTGTTCTTGTTTGTCATTATGTTAAATAGGTGTGGATTGTGGGTTTTGGAGAACATCAGGTAGGTTTAGGGTGGTTTTGGGGTGGATCTATGGTTTTGGCGGATTTTCTTCCAGTTTTGGGGGTGTTGCCGTTCTAGTTTGGGGTGTTTTTGACGTTTTTTGGGGTCTCTGTTGGGTTTTGTTGGGTTCTCGTTGGTCATCGTGTTGGAAAAGGGTAAATTGTGGGTTTTGGAGAACATCAGGTAGGTGTAGGGTGGTTTTGGGGTGGATCTATGGTTTTGGTGTATTTTCTTTCAGTTTTGGGGGTGATGCCGTTCTTGTTTGGGGTGTTTTTTAAGGTTTTTGGGGTCTCTGTTGGGTTTTGTTGGCTTCTCGTTGGTCATCATGGTGGAAAAGTGTAAATTGTGGGTTTTGTAGAATATCAGGTAGGTTTAGGGTGGTTTTGGGGTGGATATATGGTACTCAGTTTTTTTTTTTTTTGGGGGGGGGGGGGGGGATGGTCCTGGACTTTTTGTGTTGTTTTTGACGTGTTTTGGGGTCTCCGTTGTGTTTCGTTTGGTTTTCCATGGTCATCGTGTTGTAAAAGGGTAAATTGTGGGTTTTGGAGAACTTCAGGTCGGTTTAGGGGGACTTTTCGCGTGGATTCATGGTATTTGGGGTTTTCTTCTATTTTGGAGAGTGATCCTCTCCTTTCTTCGTGTGATTTTGAAGTGTTTTGGGGTTTCCGTTGCGTTTCGTTGAGTTCCTAATGCGTTTTATGTTGGTTGGGAGAGTGCTTTGGGATTAGGAGAATATCAGGTAGGTTTAGGATGTCCTTGGGGTGGATCTATGGTATTTGGGGTTTTCTTCCAGTTTTGGGGGTGATGCCGATATTTTTTGGGGTGTTTTTGACGTGTTTTGGGGTCTCCATTAGGTTTTGTTGGGTTCTTGTTTGTCATTATGTTAAATAGGAGTGGATTGTGGGTTTTGGAGAACATCAGGTGGGTTTAGGGTGGTTTTGGGGTGGATCTATGGTTTTGGCGGATTTTCTTCGAGTTTTGGGGGTGATGCCGTTCTTGTTTGGGGTGTTTTTGACGTGTTTTGGGGTCTCTGTTGGGTTTTGTTGGGTTCTCGTTTGTCATCGTGTTGTAAAAGGCTAATTGTGGGTTTTGGAGAACATCAGGTAGGTTTAGGGTGGTTTTGTGGTGGATCTATGGTTTTGGTGTATTTTCTTCCAGTTTTGGGGGTGATGCCGATATTTTTTGGGGTGTTTTTGACGTGTTTTGGAGTCTCCATTAGGTTTTGTTGTGTTCTTGTTTGTCATTATGTTAAATAGGAGTGGATTGTGGGTTTTGGAGAAGATCAGGTAGGTTTAGGGTGGTTTTGGGGTGGATCTATGATTTTGGCGGATTTTCTTCCAGTTTTGGGGGTGATGCCGTTCTTGTTTGGGGTGTTTTTGACGTTTTTTGGGGTCTCTGTTGGGTTTTGTTGGGTTCTCGTTGGTCATCGTGTTGGAAAAGTGTAAATTGTGGGTTTTGGAGAACATCAGTTAGGTGTAGGGTGGTTTTGGGGTGGATCTATGGTTCTGGCAGATTTTCTTCCAGTTTTGGGGGTGATGCCGATATTTGTTGGGGTGTTTTTGACGTGTTTTGGGGTCTCCATTAGGTTTTGTTGGGTTCTTGTTTGTCATTATGTTAAATAGGTGTGGATTGTGGGTTTTGGAGAACATCAGGTAGGTTTAGGGTGGTTTTGGGGTGGATCTATGGTTTTGGCGGATTTTCTTCGAGTTTTGGGGGTGATGCCGATATTTTTTGGGGTGTTTTTGACGTGTTTTGGGGTCTCCATTAGGTTTTGTTGGGTTCTTGTTTGTCATTATGTTAAATAGGAGTGGATTGTGGGTTTTGGAGAACATCAGGTAGGTTTAGGGTGGTTTTGGGGTGGATCTATTGTTTTGGCGGATTTTCTTCCAGTTTTGGGGGTGATGCCGTTCTTGTTTGGGGTGTTTTTGACGTGTTTTGGGGTCTCTGTTGGGTTTTGTTGTGTTCTCGTTGGTCATCGTGTTGGAAAAGTGTAAATTGTGGGTTTTGGAGAACATCAGGTAGGTTTCGGGTGGTTTTGGTGTGGATCTATGGTTTTGGGGGATTTTCTTCCAGTTTTGGGGGTGATGCCGATATTTGTTGGGGTGTTTTTGACGTGTATTGGGGTCTCCATTAGGTTTTGTTGTGTTCTTGTTTGTCATTATGTTAAATAGGAGTGGATTGTGGGTTTTGGAGAAGATCAGGTAGGTTTAGGGTGGTTTTGGTGTGGGTCTATGGTTTTGGGGGATTTTCTTCCAGTTTTGGGGGTGATGCCGATATTTTTTGGGGTGTTTTTGACGTGTTTTGGGGTCTCCATTAGGTTTTGTTTTGTTCTTGTTTGTCTTTATGTTAAATAGGAGTGGATTGTGGGTTTTGTAGAACATCAGGTAGGTTTAGGGTGGTTTTGGGGTGGATCTATGGTTTTGGGGGATTTTCTTCCAGTTTTGGGGGTGATGCCATTTTTGTTTGCGGTGTTTTTTAAGGTTTTTGGGGTCTCTGTTGGGTTTTGTTGGGTTCTCGTTGGTCATCGTGTTGGAAAAGTGTAAATTGTGGGTTTTGGAGAACATCAGGTAGGTTTAGGGTGGTTTTGGTGTGGATCTATGGTTTTGGCGTATTTTCTTCCAGTTTTGGGGGTGATGCCGATATTTGTTGAGGTGTTTTTGACGTGTATTGGGGTCTCCATTAGGTTTTGTTGTGTTCTTGTTTGTCATTATGTTAAATAGGAGTGGATTGTGGGTTTTGGAGAACATCAGGTAGGTTTAGGGTGGTTTTGGGGTGGATCTATGGTTTTGGCGGATTTTCTTCCAGTTTTGGGGGTGTTGCCGTTCTAGTTTGGGGTGTTTTTGACGTTTTTTGGGGTCTCCATTAGGTTTTGTTGTGTTCTCGTTTGTCATCGTGTTGGAAAAGGGTAAATTGTGGGTTTTGGAGAACATCAGGTAGGTGTAGGGTGGTTTTGGGGTGGATCTATGGTTTTGGTGTATTTTCTTCCAGTTTTGGGGGTGATGCTGTTCTTGTTTGGGGTGTTTTTGACGTTTTTTGGGGTCTCCATTAGGTTTTGTTGTGTTCTCGTTGGTCATCGTGTTGGAAAAGGGTAAATTGTGGGTTTTGGAGAAGATCAGGTAGGTTTAGGGTAGTTTTTGGGTGGATCTATGGTTTTGGCGGATTTTCTTCCAGTTTTGGGGGTGATGCCGATATTTTTTGGGGTGTTTTTGACGTGTTTTGGAGTCTCCATTAGGTTTTGTTGTGTTCTTGTTTGTCATTATGTTAAATAGGAGTGGATTGTGGGTTTTGGAGAACATCAGGTAGGTGTAGGGTGGTTTTGGGGTGGATCTATGGTTTTGGGGGATTTTCTTTCAGTTTTGGGGGTGATGCCATTTTTGTTTGCTGTGTTTTTTAAGGTTTTTGGGGTCTCTGTTGCGTTTTGTTGGGTTCTCGTTGGTCATCGTGTTGGAAAAGTGTAAATTGTGGGTTTTGGAGAACATCAGGTAGGTTTAGGGTGGTTTTGGTGTGGATCTATGGTTTTGGCGTATTTTCTTCCAGTTTTGGGGGTGATGCCGATATTTGTTGGGGTGTTTTTGACGTGTTTTGGGGTCTCCATTAGGTTTTGTTGTGTTCTTGTTTGTCATTATGTTAAATAGGAGTGGATTGTGGGTTTTGGAGAAGATCAGGTAGGTTTAGGGTGGTTTTGGGGTGGATCTATGGTTTTGGCGGATTTTCTTCCAGTTTTGGGGGTGTTGCCGTTCTAGTTTGGGGTGTTTTTGACGTTTTTTGGGGTCTCTGTTGGGTTTTGTTGTGTTCTCGTTGGTCATCGTGTTGGAAAAGGGTAAATTGTGGGTTTTGGAGAACATCAGGTAGGTGTAGGGTGGTTTTGGGGTGGATCTATGGTTTTGGTGTATTTTCTTCCAGTTTTGGGGGTGATGCTCTTCTTGTTTGGGGTGTTTTTGACGTGTTTTGGGGTCTCCATTAGGTTTTGTTGTGTTCTTGTTTGTCATTATGTTAAATAGGAGTGGATTGTGGGTTTTGGAGAACATCAGGTAGGTTTAGGGTGGTTTTGGGGTGGATCTATGGTTTTGGCGTATTTTCTTCCAGTTTTGGGGGTGATGCCGTTATTTGTTGGGGTGTTTTTGATGTGTATTGGGGTCTCCATTAGGTTTTGTTGTGTTCTTGTTTGTCATTATGTTAAATAGGAGTGGATTGTGGGTTTTGGAGAACATCAGGTAGGTTTAGGGTGGTTTTGGGGTGGATCTATGGTTTTGGCGGATTTTCTTCCAGTTTTGGGGGTGTTGCCGTTCTAGTTTGGGGTGTTTTTGACGTTTTTTGGGGTCTCCATTAGGTTTTGTTGTGTTCTTGTTTGTCATTATGTTAAATAGGAGTGGATTGTGGGTTTTGGAGAACATCAGGTAGGTTTAGGGTGGTTTTGGGGTGGATCTATGGTTTTGGCGGATTTTCTTCCAGTTTTGGGGGTGTTGCCGTTCTAGTTTGGGGTGTTTTTGACGTTTTTTGGGGTCTCCATTAGGTTTTGTTGTGTTCTCGTTTGTCATCGTGTTGGAAAAGGGTAAATTGTGGGTTTTGGAGAACATCAGGTAGGTGTAGGGTGGTTTTGGGGTGGATCTATGGTTTTGGTGTATTTTCTTCCAGTTTTGGGGGTGATGCTGTTCTTGTTTGGGGTGTTTTTGACGTTTTTTGGGGTCTCCATTAGGTTTTGTTGTGTTCTCGTTGGTCATCGTGTTGGAAAAGGGTAAATTGTGGGTTTTGGAGAAGATCAGGTAGGTTTAGGGTAGTTTTTGGGTGGATCTATGGTTTTGGCGGATTTTCTTCCAGTTTTGGGGGTGATGCCGATATTTTTTGGGGTGTTTTTGACGTGTTTTGGAGTCTCCATTAGGTTTTGTTGTGTTCTTGTTTGTCATTATGTTAAATAGGAGTGGATTGTGGGTTTTGGAGAACATCAGGTAGGTGTAGGGTGGTTTTGGGGTGGATCTATGGTTTTGGGGGATTTTCTTTCAGTTTTGGGGGTGATGCCATTTTTGTTTGCTGTGTTTTTTAAGGTTTTTGGGGTCTCTGTTGCGTTTTGTTGGGTTCTCGTTGGTCATCGTGTTGGAAAAGTGTAAATTGTGGGTTTTGGAGAACATCAGGTAGGTTTAGGGTGGTTTTGGTGTGGATCTATGGTTTTGGCGTATTTTCTTCCAGTTTTGGGGGTGATGCCGATATTTGTTGGGGTGTTTTTGACGTGTTTTGGGGTCTCCATTAGGTTTTGTTGTGTTCTTGTTTGTCATTATGTTAAATAGGAGTGGATTGTGGGTTTTGGAGAAGATCAGGTAGGTTTAGGGTGGTTTTGGGGTGGATCTATGGTTTTGGCGGATTTTCTTCCAGTTTTGGGGGTGTTGCCGTTCTAGTTTGGGGTGTTTTTGACGTTTTTTGGGGTCTCTGTTGGGTTTTGTTGTGTTCTCGTTGGTCATCGTGTTGGAAAAGGGTAAATTGTGGGTTTTGGAGAACATCAGGTAGGTGTAGGGTGGTTTTGGGGTGGATCTATGGTTTTGGTGTATTTTCTTCCAGTTTTGGGGGTGATGCTCTTCTTGTTTGGGGTGTTTTTGACGTGTTTTGGGGTCTCCATTAGGTTTTGTTGTGTTCTTGTTTGTCATTATGTTAAATAGGAGTGGATTGTGGGTTTTGGAGAACATCAGGTAGGTTTAGGGTGGTTTTGGGGTGGATCTATGGTTTTGGCGTATTTTCTTCCAGTTTTGGGGGTGATGCCGTTATTTGTTGGGGTGTTTTTGATGTGTTTTGGGGTCTCCATTAGGTTTTGTTGTGTTCTTGTTTGTCATTATGTTAAATAGGAGTGGATTGTGGGTTTTGGAGAAGATCAGGTAGGTTTAGGGTGGTTTTGGGGTGGATCTATGGTTTTGGCGGATTTTCTTCCAGTTTTGGGGGTGATGCCGTTCTTGTTTGGGGTGTTTTTGACGTTTTTTGGGGTCTCTGTTGGGTTTTGTTGGGTTCTCGTTGGTCATCGTGTTGTAAAAGGCTAATTGTGGGTTTTGGATAACATCAGGTAGGTGTAGGGTGGTTTTGGGGTGGATCTATGATTTTGGTGTATTTTCTTCCAGTTTTGGGGGTGATGCCGATATTTCTTGGGGTGTTTTTGACGTGTTTTGTGGTCTCCATTAGGTTTTGTTGTGTTCTTGTTTGTCATTATGTTAAATAGGAGTGGATTGTGGGTTTTGGATAACATCAGGTAGGTTTAGGGTGGTTTTGGGGTGGATCTATGGTTTTGGCGGATTTTCTTCCAGTTTTGCGGGTGATGCCGATATTTTTTGGGGTGTTTTTGACGTTTTTTGGGGTCTCTGTTGGGTTTTGTTGGGTTCTCGTTGGTCATCGTGATGGAAAAGGGTAATTTGTGGGTTTTGGAGAACATCAGGTAGGTTTCGGGTGGTTTTGGGGTGGATCTATGGTTTTGGCGTATTTTCTTCCAGTTTTGGGGGTGATGCTGTTCTTGTTTGGGGTGTTTTTGACGTGTTTTGGGGTCTCCATTAGGTTTTGTTGTGTTCTTGTTTGTCATTATGTTAAATAGGTGTGGATTGTGGGTTTTGGAGAACATCAGGTAGGTTTAGGGTGGTTTTGGTGTGGGTCTATGGTTTTGGGGGATTTTCTTCCAGTTTTGGGGGTGATGCCGATATTTTTTGGGGTGTTTTTGACGTGTTTTGGGGTCTCCATTAGGTTTTGTTGGGTTCTTGTTTGTCTTTATGTTAAATAGGAGTGGATTGTGGGTTTTGGAGAACATCAGGTAGGTGTAGGGTGGTTTTGGGGTGGATCTATGGTTTTGGGGGATTTTCTTCCAGTTTTGGGGGTGATGCCATTTTTGTTTGCGGTGTTTTTTAAGGTTTTTGGGGTCTCTGTTGGGTTTTGTTGGGTTCTCGTTGGTCATCGTGTTGGAAAAGTGTAAATTGTGGGTTTTGGAGAACATCAGGTAGGTTTAGGGTGGTTTTGGGGTGGATCTATGGTTTTGGCGTATTTTCTTCCAGTTTTGGGGGTGATGCCGATATTTGTTGGGGTGTTTTTGACGTGTTTTGGGGTCTCCATTAGGTTTTGTTGTGTTCTTGTTTGTCATTATGTTAAATAGGAGTGGATTGTGGGTTTTGGAGAAGATCAGGTAGGTTTCGGGGTGGTTTTGGGGTGGATCTATGGTTTTGGCGGATTTTCTTCCAGTTTTGGGGGTGTTGCCGTTCTAGTTTGGGGTGTTTTTGACGTTTTTTGGGGTCTCTGTTGGGTTTTGTTGTGTTCTCGTTGGTCATCGTGTTGGAAAAGGGTAAATTGTGGGTTTTGGAGAACATCAGGTAGGTGTAGGGTGGTTTTGGGGTGGATCTATGGTTTTGGTGTATTTTCTTCCAGTTTTGGGGGTGATGCTGTTCTTGTTTGGGGTGTTTTTGACGTGTTTTGGGGTCTCCATTAGGTTTTGTTGTGTTCTTGTTTGTCATTATGTTAAATAGGAGTGGATTGTGGGTTTTGGAGAAGATCAGGTAGGTTTAGGGTAGTTTTGGGGTGGATCTATGGTTTTGGCGGATTTTCTTCCAGTTTTGGGGTGATGCCGATATTTCTTGGGGTGTTTTTGACGTGTTTTGGAGTCTCCATTAGGTTTTGTTGTGTTCTTGTTTGTCATTATGTTAAATAGGAGTGGATTGTGGGTTTTGGAGAAGATCAGGTAGGTTTAGGGTGGTTTTGGGGTGGATCTATGGTTTTGGCGGATTTCTTCCAGTTTTGGGGGTGATGCCGTTCTTGTTTGGGGTGTTTTTGACGTTTTTTGGGGTCTCTGTTGGGTTTTGTTGGGTTCTCGTTGGTCATCGTGTTGGAAAAGTGTAAATTGTGGGTTTTGGAGAACATCAGGTGGGTTTAGGGTGGTTTTGGGGTGGATCTATGGTTCTGGCAGATTTTCTTCCAGTTTTGGGGGTGATGCCGATATTTGTTGGGGTGTTTTTGACGTGTTTTGGGGTCTCCATTAGGTTTTGTTGTGTTCTTGTTTGTCATTATGTTAAATAGGAGTGGATTGTGGGTTTTGGAGAAGATCAGGTAGGTTTAGGGTGGTTTTGGGGTGGATCTATGGTTTTGGCGGATTTTCTTCCAGTTTTGGGGGTGTTGCCGTTCTAGTTTGGGGTGTTTTTGACGTTTTTTGGGGTCTCTGTTGGGTTTTGTTGTGTTCTCGTTGGTCATCGTGTTGGAAAAGGGTAAATTGTGGGTTTTGGAGAACATCAGGTAGGTGTAGGGTGGTTTTGGGGTGGATCTATGGTTTTGGTGTATTTTCTTCCAGTTTTGGGGGTGATGCTGTTCTTGTTTGGGGTGTTTTTGACGTGTTTTGGGGTCTCCATTAGGTTTTGTTGTGTTCTTGTTTGTCATTATGTTAAATAGGAGTGGATTGTGGGTTTTGGAGAAGATCAGGTAGGTTTAGGGTAGTTTTGGGGTGGATCTATGGTTTTGGCGGATTTTCTTCCAGTTTTGGGGGTGATGCCGATATTTCTTGGGGTGTTTTTGACGTGTTTTGGAGTCTCCATTAGGTTTTGTTGTGTTCTTGTTTGTCATTATGTTAAATAGGAGTGGATTGTGGGTTTTGGAGAAGATCAGGTAGGTTTAGGGTGGTTTTGGGGTGGATCTATGGTTTTGGCGGATTTTCTTCCAGTTTTGGGGGTGATGCCGTTCTTGTTTGGGGTGTTTTTGACGTTTTTTGGGTCTCTGTTGGGTTTTGTTGGGTTCTCGTTGGTCATCGTGTTGGAAAAGGGTAAATTGTGGGTTTTGGAGAACATCAGGTAGGTTTAGGGTGGTTTTGGGGTGGATCTATGGTTCTGGCAGATTTTCTTCCAGTTTTGGGGGTGATGCCGATATTTGTTGGAGTGTTTTTGACGTGTTTTGGGGTCTCCATTAGGTTTTGTTGTGTTCTTGTTTGTCATTATGTTAAATAGGAGTGGATTGTGGGTTTTGGAGAAGATCATGTAGGTTTAGGGTAGTTTTGGGGTGGATCTATGGTTTTGGCGGATTTTCTTCCAGTTTTGGGGGTGATGCCGATATTTCTTGGGTGTTTTTGACGTGTTTTGGAGTCTCCATTAGGTTTTGTTGTGTTCTTGTTTGTCATTATGTTAAATAGGAGTGGATTGTGGGTTTTGGAGAAGATCAGGTAGGTTTAGGGTGGTTTTGGGGTGGATCTATGGTTTTGGCGGATTTTCTTCCAGTTTTGGGGGTGTTGCCGTTCTAGTTTGGGGTGTTTTTGACGTTTTTTGGGGTCTCTGTTGGGTTTTGTTGTGTTCTCGTTGGTCATCGTGTTGGAAAAGGGTAAATTGTGGGTTTTGGAGAACATCAGGTAGGTGTAGGGTGGTTTTGGGGTGGATCTATGGTTTTGGTGTATTTTCTTCCAGTTTTGGGGGTGATGCTCTTCTTGTTTGGGGTGTTTTTGACGTGTTTTGGGGTCTCCATTAGGTTTTGTTGTGTTCTTGTTTGTCATTATGTTAAATAGGAGTGGATTGTGGGTTTTGGAGAACATCAGGTAGGTTTAGGGTGGTTTTGGGGTGGATCTATGGTTTTGGCGGATTTTCTTCCAGTTTTGGGGGTGATGCCGATATTTTTTGGGGTGTTTTTGACGTTTTTTGGGGTCTCTGTTGGGTTTTGTTGGGTTCTCGTTGGTCATCGTGATGGAAAAGTGTAATTTGTGGGTTTTGGAGAACATCAGGTAGGTTTCGGGTGGTTTTGGGGTGGATCTATGGTTTTGGCGTATTTTCTTCCAGTTTTGGGGGTGATGCTGTTCTTGTTTGGGGTGTTTTTGACGTGTTTTGGGGTCTCCATTAGGTTTTGTTGTGTTCTTGTTTGTCATTATGTTAAATAGGTGTGGATTGTGGGTTTTGGAGAACATCAGGTAGGTTTAGGGTGGTTTTGGTGTGGGTCTATGGTTTTGGGGGATTTTCTTCCAGTTTTGGGGGTGATGCCGATATTTTTTGGGGTGTTTTTGACGTGTTTTGGGGTCTCCATTAGGTTTTGTTGGGTTCTTGTTTGTCTTTATGTTAAATAGGAGTGGATTGTGGGTTTTGGAGAACATCAGGTAGGTGTAGGGTGGTTTTGGGGTGGATCTATGGTTTTGGGGGATTTTCTTCCAGTTTTGGGGGTGATGCCATTTTTGTTTGCGGTGTTTTTTAAGGTTTTTGGGGTCTCTGTTGGGTTTTGTTGGGTTCTCGTTGGTCATCGTGTTGGAAAAGTGTAAATTGTGGGTTTTGGAGAACATCAGGTAGGTTTAGGGTGGTTTTGGTGTGGATCTATGGTTTTGGCGTATTTTCTTCCAGTTTTGGGGGTGATGCCGATATTTCTTGGGGTGTTTTTGACGTGTTTTGGGGTCTCCATTAGGTTTTGTTGTGTTCTTGTTTGTCATTATGTTAAATAGGAGTGGATTGTGGGTTTTGGAGAAGATCAGGTAGGTTTAGGGTGGTTTTGGGGTGGATCTATGGTTTTGGCGGATTTTCTTCCAGTTTTGGGGGTGTTGCCGTTCTAGTTTGGGGTGTTTTTGACGTTTTTTGGGGTCTCTGTTGGGTTTTGTTGTGTTCTCGTTGGTCATCGTGTTGGAAAAGGGTAAATTGTGGGTTTTGGAGAACATCAGGTAGGTGTAGGGTGGTTTTGGGGTGGATCTATGGTTTTGGTGTATTTTCTTCCAGTTTTGGGGGTGATGCTGTTCTTGTTTGGGGTGTTTTTGACGTGTTTTGGGGTCTCCATTAGGTTTTGTTGTGTTCTTGTTTGTCATTATGTTAAATAGGAGTGGATTGTGGGTTTTGGAGAAGATCAGGTAGGTTTAGGGTAGTTTTGGGGTGGATCTATGGTTTTGGCGGATTTTCTTCCAGTTTTGGGGGTGATGCCGATATTTGTTGGGGTGTTTTTGACGTGTTTTGGAGTCTCCATTAGGTTTTGTTGTGTTCTTGTTTGTCATTATGTTAAATAGGAGTGGATTGTGGGTTTTGGAGAAGATCAGGTAGGTTTAGGGTGGTTTTGGGGTGGATCTATGGTTTTGGCGGATTTTCTTCCAGTTTTGGGGGTGATGCCGTTCTTGTTTGGGGTGTTTTTGACGTTTTTTGGGGTCTCTGTTGGGTTTTGTTGGGTTCTCGTTGGTCATCGTGTTGGAAAAGTGTAAATTGTGGGTTTTGGAGAACATCAGGTGGGTTTAGGGTGGTTTTGGGGTGGATCTATGGTTCTGGCAGATTTTCTTCCAGTTTTGGGGGTGATGCCGATATTTGTTGGGGTGTTTTTGACGTGTTTTGGGGTCTCCATTAGGTTTTGTTGTGTTCTTGTTTGTCATTATGTTAAATAGGAGTGGATTGTGGGTTTTGGAGAAGATCAGGTAGGTTTAGGGTGGTTTTGGGGTGGATCTATGGTTTTGGCGGATTTTCTTCCAGTTTTGGGGGTGTTGCCGTTCTAGTTTGGGGTGTTTTTGACGTTTTTTGGGGTCTCTGTTGGGTTTTGTTGTGTTCTCGTTGGTCATCGTGTTGGAAAAGGGTAAATTGTGGGTTTTGGAGAACATCAGGTAGGTGTAGGGTGGTTTTGGGGTGGATCTATGGTTTTGGTGTATTTTCTTCCAGTTTTGGGGGTGATGCTGTTCTTGTTTGGGGTGTTTTTGACGTGTTTTGGGGTCTCCATTAGGTTTTGTTGTGTTCTTGTTTGTCATTATGTTAAATAGGAGTGGATTGTGGGTTTTGGAGAAGATCAGGTAGGTTTAGGGTAGTTTTGGGGTGGATCTATGGTTTTGGCGGATTTTCTTCCAGTTTTGGGGGTGATGCCGATATTTCTTGGGGTGTTTTTGACGTGTTTTGGAGTCTCCATTAGGTTTTGTTGTGTTCTTGTTTGTCATTATGTTAAATAGGAGTGGATTGTGGGTTTTGGAGAAGATCAGGTAGGTTTAGGGTGGTTTTGGGGTGGATCTATGGTTTTGGCGGATTTTCTTCCAGTTTTGGGGGTGATGCCGTTCTTGTTTGGGGTGTTTTTGACGTTTTTTGGGGTCTCTGTTGGGTTTTGTTGGGTTCTCGTTGGTCATCGTGTTGGAAAAGTGTAAATTGTGGGTTTTGGAGAACATCAGGTAGGTTTAGGGTGGTTTTGGGGTGGATCTATGGTTCTGGCAGATTTTCTTCCAGTTTTGGGGGTGATGCCGATATTTGTTGGAGTGTTTTTGACGTGTTTTGGGGTCTCCATTAGGTTTTGTTGTGTTCTTGTTTGTCATTATGTTAAATAGGAGTGGATTGTGGGTTTTGGAGAAGATCATGTAGGTTTAGGGTAGTTTTGGGGTGGATCTATGGTTTTGGCGGATTTTCTTCCAGTTTTGGGGGTGATGCCGATATTTCTTGGGGTGTTTTTGACGTGTTTTGGAGTCTCCATTAGGTTTTGTTGTGTTCTTGTTTGTCATTATGTTAAATAGGAGTGGATTGTGGGTTTTGGAGAAGATCAGGTAGGTTTAGGGTGGTTTTGGGGTGGATCTATGGTTTTGGCGGATTTTCTTCCAGTTTTGGGGGTGATGCCGTTCTTGTTTGGGGTGTTTTTGACGTTTTTTGGGGTCTCTGTTGGGTTTTGTTGGGTTCTCGTTGGTCATCGTGTTGGAAAAGTGTAAATTGTGGGTTTTGGAGAACATCAGTTAGGTGTAGGGTGGTTTTGGGGTGGATCTATGGTTCTGGCAGATTTTCTTCCAGTTTTGGGGGTGATGCCGATATTTGTTGGGGTGTTTTTGACGTGTTTTGGGGTCTCCATTAGGTTTTGTTGTGTTCTTGTTTGTCATTATGTTAAATAGGTGTGGATTGTGGGTTTTGGAGAACATCAGGTAGGTTTAGGGTGGTTTTGGGGTGGATCTATGGTTTTGGCGGATTTTCTTCGAGTTTTGGGGGTGATGCCGATATTTTTGGGGGTGTTTTTGACGTGTTTTGGGGTCTCCATTAGGTTTTGTTGGGTTCTTGTTTGTCATTATGTTAAATAGGAGTGTATTGTGGGTTTTGGAGAAGATCAGGTAGGTTTAGGGTGGTTTTGGGGTGGATCTATTGTTTTGGCGGATTTTCTTCGAGTTTTGGGAATGATGCCGTTCTTGTTTGGGGTGTTTTTGACGTGTTTTGGGGTCTCTGTTGGGTTTTGTTGTGTTCTCGTTGGTCATCGTGTTGGAAAAGTGTAAATTGTGGGTTTTGGAGAACATCAGGTAGGTTTAGGGTGGTTTTGGGGTGGATCTATGGTTTTGGGGGATTATCTTCCAGTTTTGGTGGTGATGCCGATATTTCTTGGGGTGTTTTTGACGTGTTTTGGGGTCTCCATTAGGTTTTGTTGTGTTCTTGTTTGTCATTATGTTAAATAGGTGTGGATTGTGGGTTTTGGAGAACATCAGGTAGGTTTAGGGTGGTTTTGGTGTGGGTCTATGGTTTTGGGGGATTTTCTTCCAGTTTTGGGGGTGATGCCGATATTTTTTGGGGTGTTTTTGACGTGTTTTGGAGTCTCCATTAGGTTTTGTTTTGTTCTTGTTTGTCTTTATCTTAAATAGGAGTGGATTGTGGGTTTTGGAGAACATCAGGTAGGTGTAGGGTGGTTTTGGGGTGGATCTATGGTTTTGGGGGATTTTCTTTCAGTTTTGGGGGTGATGCCATTTTTGTTTGCGGTGTTTTTTAAGGTTTTTGGGGTCTCTGTTGGGTTTTGTTGGGTTCTCGTTGGTCATCGTGTTGGAAAAGTGTAAATTGTGGGTTTTGGAGAACATCAGGTAGGTTTAGGGTGGTTTTGGTGTGGATCTATGGTTTTGGCGTATTTTCTTCCAGTTTTGGGGGTGATGCCGATATTTGTTGGGGTGTTTTTGACGTGTTTTGGGGTCTCCATTAGGTTTTGTTGTGTTCTTGTTTGTCATTATGTTAAATAGGAGTGGATTGTGGGTTTTGGAGATCATCAGGTAGGTTTAGGGTGGTTTTGGGGTGGATCTATGGTTTTGGCGGATTTTCTTCCAGTTTTGGGGGTGTTGCCGTTCTAGTTTGGGGTGTTTTTGACGTTTTTTGGGGTCTCTGTTGGGTTTTGTTGTGTTCTCGTTGGTCATCGTGTTGGAAAAGGGTAAATTGTGGGTTTTGGAGAACATCAGGTAGGTGTAGGGTGGTTTTGGGGTGGATCTATGGTTTTGGTGTATTTTCTTCCAGTTTTGGGGGTGATGCTGTTCTTGTTTGGGGTGTTTTTGACGTGTTTTGGGGTCTCCATTAGGTTTTGTTGTGTTCTTGTTTGTCATTATGTTAAATAGGAGTGGATTGTGGGTTTTGGAGAAGATCAGGTAGGTTTAGGGTAGTTTTGGGGTGGATCTATGGTTTTGGCGGATTTTCTTCCAGTTTTGGGGGTGATGCCGATATTTCTTGGGGTGTTTTTGACGTGTTTTGGAGTCTCCATTAGGTTTTGTTGTGTTCTTGTTTGTCATTATGTTAAATAGGAGTGGATTGTGGGTTTTGGAGAAGATCAGGTAGGTTTAGGGTGGTTTTGGGGTGGATCTATGGTTTTGGGGGATTTTCTTTCAGTTTTGGGTGTGATGCCATTTTTGTTTGCGGTGTTTTTTAAGGTTTTTGGGGTCTCTGTTGGGTTTTGTTGGGTTCTCGTTGGTCATCGTGTTGGAAAAGTGTAAATTGTGGGTTTTGGAGAACATCAGGTAGGTTTAGGGTGGTTTTGGTGTGGATCTATGGTTTTGGCGTATTTTCTTCCAGTTTTGGGGGTGATGCCGATATTTGTTGGGGTGTTTTTGACGTGTTTTGGGGTCTCCATTAGGTTTTGTTGTGTTCTTGTTTGTCATTATGTTAAATAGGAGTGGATTGTGGGTTTTGGAGAAGATCAGGTAGGTTTAGGGTGGTTTTGGGGTGGATCTATGGTTTTGGCGGATTTTCTTCCAGTTTTGGGGGTGTTGCCGTTCTAGTTTGGGGTGTTTTTGACGTTTTTTGGGGTCTCTGTTGGGTTTTGTTGGGTTCTCGTTGGTCATCGTGTTGGAAAAGGGTAAATTGTGGGTTTTGGAGAACATCAGGTAGGTGTAGGGTGGTTTTGGGGTGGATCTATGGTTTTGGTGTATTTTCTTCCAGTTTTGGGGGTGATGCTGTTCTTGTTTGGGGTGTTTTTGACGTGTTTTGGGGTCTCCATTAGGTTTTGTTGTGTTCTTGTTTGTCATTATGTTAAATAGGAGTGGATTGTGGGTTTTGGAGAAGATCAGGTAGGTTTAGGGTAGTTTTGGGGTGGATCTATGGTTTTGGCGGATTTTCTTCCAGTTTTGGGGGTGATGCCGATATTTCTTGGGGTGTTTTTGACGTGTTTTGGAGTCTCCATTAGGTTTTGTTGTGTTCTTGTTTGTCATTATGTTAAATAGGAGTGGATTGTGGGTTTTGGAGAAGATCAGGTAGGTTTAGGGTGGTTTTGGGGTGGATCTATGGTTTTGGGGGATTTTCTTCCAGTTTTGGGGGTGATGCCGTTCTTGTTTGGGGTGTTTTTTACGTTTTTTGGGGTCTCTGTTGGGTTTTGTTGGATTCTCGTTGGTCATCGTGTTGGAAAAGGGTAAATTGTGGGTTTTGGAGAACATCAGGTGGGTTTAGGGTGGTTTTGGGGTGGATCTATGGTTTTGGCGGATTTTCTTCCAGTTTTGGGGGTGATGCCGATATTTGTTGGGGTGTTTTTGACGTGTTTTGAGGTCTCCATTAGGTTTTGTTGTGTTCTTGTTTGTCATTATGTTAAATAGGTGTGGATTGTGGGTTTTGGAGAAGATCAGGTAGGTTTAGGGTGGTTTTGGGGTGGATCTATGGTTTTGGCGTATTTTCTTCCAGTTTTGGGGGTGATGCCGATATTTGTTGGGGTGTTTTTGACGTGTTTTGGGGTCTCCATTAGGTTTTGTTGTGTTCTTGTTTGTCATTATGTTAAATAGGTGTGGATTGTGGGTTTTGGAGAACATCAGGTAGGTTTAGGGTGGTTTTGGGGTGGATCTATGGTTTTGGCGGATTTTCTTCCAGTTTTGGGGGTGATGCCGATATTTGTTGGGGTGTTTTTGACGTGTTTTGGGGTCTCTGTTGGGTTTTGTTGTGTTCTCGTTGGTCATCGTGTTGGAAAAGTGTAAATTGTGGGTTTTGGAGAACATCAGGTAGGTTTCGGGTGGTTTTGGGGTGGTTCTATGGTTTTGGGGGATTTTCTTCCAGTTTTGGGGGTGATGCCAATATTTTTTGGGGTGTTTTTGACGTGTTTTGGGGTCTCCATTAGGTTTTGTTGTGTTCTTGTTTGTCATTATGTTAAATAGGAGTGGATTGTGGGTTTTGGAGAAGATCAGGTAGGTTTAGGGTGGTTTTGGTGTGGATCTATGGTTTTGGCGTATTTTCTTCCAGTTTTGGGGGTGATGCCGATATTTGTTGGGGTGTTTTTGACGTGTTTTGGGGTCTCGATTAGGTTTTGTTTTGTTCTTGTTTGTCTTTATGTTAAATAGGAGTGGATTGTGGGTTTTGGAGAACATCAGGTAGGTGTAGGGTGGTTTTGGGGTGGATCTATGGTTTTGGGGGATTTTCTTTCAGTTTTGGGGGTGATGCCATTTTTGTTTGCTGTGTTTTTTAAGGTTTTTGGGGTCTCTGTTGGGTTTTGTTGGGTTCTCGTTGGTCATCGTGTTGGAAAATGGTAAATTGTGGGTTTTGGAGAACATCAGGTAGGTTTAGGGTTGTTTTGGTGTGGATCTATGGTTTTGGCGTATTTTCTTCCAGTTTTGGGGGTGATGCCGATATTTGTTGGGGTGTTTTTGACGTGTTTTGGGGTCTCCATTAGGTTTTGTTGTGTTCTTGTTTGTCATTATGTTAAATAGGTGTGGATTGTGGGTTTTGGAGAACATCAGGTAGGTTTCGGGTGGTTTTGGGGTGGATCTATGGTTTTGGCGGATTTTCTTCCAGTTTTGGGGGTGTTGCCGTTCTAGTTTGGGGTGTTTTTGACGTTTTTTGGGGTCTCTGTTGGGTTTTGTTGTGTTCTCGTTGGTCATCGTGTTGGAAAAGGGTAAATTGTGGGTTTTGGAGAACATCAGGTAGGTGTAGGGTGGTTTTGGGGTGGATCTATGGTTTTGGTGTATTTTCTTCCAGTTTTGGGGGTGATGCTGTTCTTGTTTGGGGTGTTTTTGACGTGTTTTGGGGTCTCCATTAGGTTTTGTTGTGTTCTTGTTTGTCATTATGTTAAATAGGAGTGGATTGTGGGTTTTGGAGAAGATCAGGTAGGTTTAGGGTAGTTTTGGGGTGGATCTATGGTTTTGGCGGATTTTCTTCCAGTTTTGGGGGTGATGCCGATATTTCTTGGGGTGTTTTTGACGTGTTTTGGAGTCTCCATTAGGTTTTGTTGTGTTCTTGTTTGTCATTATGTTAAATAGGAGTGGATTGTGGGTTTTGGAGAACATCAGGTAGGTGTAGGGTGGTTTTGGGGTGGATCTATGGTTTTGGGGGATTTTCTTTCAGTTTTGGGGGTGATGCCATTTTTGTTTGCGGTGTTTTTTAAGGTTTTTGGGGTCTCTGTTGGGTTTTGTTGGGTTCTCGTTGGTCATCGTGTTGGAAAAGTGTAAATTGTGGGTTTTGGAGAACATCAGGTAGGTTTAGGGTGGTTTTGGTGTGGATCTATGGTTTTGGCGTATTTTCTTCCAGTTTTGGGGGTGATGCCGATATTTGTTGGGGTGTTTTTGACGTGTTTTGGGGTCTCCATTAGGTTTTGTTGTGTTCTTGTTTGTCATTATGTTAAATAGGAGTGGATTGTGGGTTTTGGAGAAGATCAGGTAGGTTTAGGGTGGTTTTGGGGTGGATCTATGGTTTTGGCGGATTTTCTTCCAGTTTTGGGGGTGTTGCCGTTCTAGTTTGGGGTGTTTTTGACGTTTTTTGGGGTCTCTGTTGGGTTTTGTTGGGTTCTCGTTGGTCATCGTGTTGGAAAAGGGTAAATTGTGGGTTTTGGAGAACATCAGGTAGGTGTAGGGTGGTTTTGGGGTGGATCTATGGTTTTGGTGTATTTTCTTCCAGTTTTGGGGGTGATGCTGTTCTTGTTTGGGGTGTTTTTGACGTGTTTTGGGGTCTCCATTAGGTTTTGTTGTGTTCTTGTTTGTCATTATGTTAAATAGGAGTGGATTGTGGGTTTTGGAGAAGATCAGGTAGGTTTAGGGTAGTTTTGGGGTGGATCTATGGTTTTGGCGGATTTTCTTCCAGTTTTGGGGGTGATGCCGATATTTCTTGGGGTGTTTTTGACGTGTTTTGGAGTCTCCATTAGGTTTTGTTGTGTTCTTGTTTGTCATTATGTTAAATAGGAGTGGATTGTGGGTTTTGGAGAAGATCAGGTAGGTTTAGGGTGGTTTTGGGGTGGATCTATGGTTTTGGGGGATTTTCTTCCAGTTTTGGGGGTGATGCCGTTCTTGTTTGGGGTGTTTTTGACGTTTTTTGGGGTCTCTGTTGGGTTTTGTTGGATTCTCGTTGGTCATCGTGTTGGAAAAGGGTAAATTGTGGGTTTTGGAGAACATCAGGTGGGTTTAGGGTGGTTTTGGGGTGGATCTATGGTTTTGGCGGATTTTCTTCCAGTTTTGGGGGTGATGCCGATATTTGTTGGGGTGTTTTTGACGTGTTTTGAGGTCTCCATTAGGTTTTGTTGTGTTCTTGTTTGTCATTATGTTAAATAGGTGTGGATTGTGGGTTTTGGAGAAGATCAGGTAGGTTTAGGGTGGTTTTGGGGTGGATCTATGGTTTTGGCGTATTTTCTTCCAGTTTTGGGGGTGATGCCGATATTTGTTGGGGTGTTTTTGACGTGTTTTGGGGTCTCCATTAGGTTTTGTTGTGTTCTTGTTTGTCATTATGTTAAATAGGTGTGGATTGTGGGTTTTGGAGAACATCAGGTAGGTTTAGGGTGGTTTTGGGGTGGATCTATGGTTTTGGCGGATTTTCTTCCAGTTTTGGGGGTGATGCCGATATTTGTTGGGGTGTTTTTGACGTGTTTTGGGGTCTCTGTTGGGTTTTGTTGTGTTCTCGTTGGTCATCGTGTTGGAAAAGTGTAAATTGTGGGTTTTGGAGAACATCAGGTAGGTTTCGGGTGGTTTTGGGGTGGTTCTATGGTTTTGGGGGATTTTCTTCCAGTTTTGGGGGTGATGCCAATATTTTTTGGGGTGTTTTTGACGTGTTTTGGGGTCTCCATTAGGTTTTGTTGTGTTCTTGTTTGTCATTATGTTAAATAGGAGTGGATTGTGGGTTTTGGAGAAGATCAGGTAGGTTTAGGGTGGTTTTGGTGTGGATCTATGGTTTTGGCGTATTTTCTTCCAGTTTTGGGGGTGATGCCGATATTTGTTGGGGTGTTTTTGACGTGTTTTGGGGTCTCGATTAGGTTTTGTTTTGTTCTTGTTTGTCTTTATGTTAAATAGGAGTGGATTGTGGGTTTTGGAGAACATCAGGTAGGTGTAGGGTGGTTTTGGGGTGGATCTATGGTTTTGGGGGATTTTCTTTCAGTTTTGGGGGTGATGCCATTTTTGTTTGCTGTGTTTTTTAAGGTTTTTGGGGTCTCTGTTGGGTTTTGTTGGGTTCTCGTTGGTCATCGTGTTGGAAAATGGTAAATTGTGGGTTTTGGAGAACATCAGGTAGGTTTAGGGTTGTTTTGGTGTGGATCTATGGTTTTGGCGTATTTTCTTCCAGTTTTGGGGGTGATGCCGATATTTGTTGGGGTGTTTTTGACGTGTTTTGGGGTCTCCATTAGGTTTTGTTGTGTTCTTGTTTGTCATTATGTTAAATAGGTGTGGATTGTGGGTTTTGGAGAACATCAGGTAGGTTTCGGGTGGTTTTGGGGTGGATCTATGGTTTTGGCGGATTTTCTTCCAGTTTTGGGGGTGTTGCCGTTCTAGTTTGGGGTGTTTTTGACGTTTTTTGGGGTCTCTGTTGGGTTTTGTTGTGTTCTCGTTGGTCATCGTGTTGGAAAAGGGTAAATTGTGGGTTTTGGAGAACATCAGGTAGGTGTAGGGTGGTTTTGGGGTGGATCTATGGTTTTGGTGTATTTTCTTCCAGTTTTGGGGGTGATGCTGTTCTTGTTTGGGGTGTTTTTGACGTGTTTTGGGGTCTCCATTAGGTTTTGTTGTGTTCTTGTTTGTCATTATGTTAAATAGGAGTGGATTGTGGGTTTTGGAGAAGATCAGGTAGGTTTAGGGTAGTTTTGGGGTGGATCTATGGTTTTGGCGGATTTTCTTCCAGTTTTGGGGGTGATGCCGATATTTCTTGGGGTGTTTTTGACGTGTTTTGGAGTCTCCATTAGGTTTTGTTGTGTTCTTGTTTGTCATTATGTTAAATAGGAGTGGATTGTGGGTTTTGGAGAACATCAGGTAGGTGTAGGGTGGTTTTGGGGTGGATCTATGGTTTTGGGGGATTTTCTTTCAGTTTTGGGGGTGATGCCATTTTTGTTTGCGGTGTTTTTTAAGGTTTTTGGGGTCTCTGTTGGGTTTTGTTGGGTTCTCGTTGGTCATCGTGTTGGAAAAGTGTAAATTGTGGGTTTTGGAGAACATCAGGTAGGTTTAGGGTGGTTTTGGGGTGGATCTATGGTTTTGGCGTATTTTCTTCCAGTTTTGGGGGTGATGCCGATATTTGTTGGGGTGTTTTTGACGTGTTTTGGGGTCTCCATTAGGTTTTGTTGTGTTCTTGTTTGTCATTATGTTAAATAGGAGTGGATTGTGGGTTTTGGAGAAGATCAGGTAGGTTTAGTGTGGTTTTGGGGTGGATCTATGGTTTTGGCGGATTTTCTTCCAGTTTTGGGGGTGTTGCCGTTCTAGTTTGGGGTGTTTTTGACGTTTTTTGGGGTCTCTGTTGGGTTTTGTTGTGTTCTCGTTGGTCATCGTGTTGGAAAAGGGTAAATTGTGGGTTTTGGAGAACATCAGGTAGGTGTAGGGTGGTTTTGGGGTGGATCTATGGTTTTGGTGTATTTTCTTCCAGTTTTGGGGGTGATGCTGTTCTTGTTTGGGGTGTTTTTGACGTGTTTTGGGGTCTCCATTAGGTTTTGTTGTGTTCTTGTTTGTCATTATGTTAAATAGGAGTGGATTGTGGGTTTTGGAGAAGATCAGGTAGGTTTAGGGTAGTTTTGGGGTGGATCTATGGTTTTGGCGGATTTTCTTCCAGTTTTGGGGGTGATGCCGATATTTCTTGGGGTGTTTTTGACGTGTTTTGGAGTCTCCATTAGGTTTTGTTGTGTTCTTGTTTGTCATTATGTTAAATAGGAGTGGATTGTGGGTTTTGGAGAAGATCAGGTAGGTTTAGGGTGGTTTTGGGGTGGATCTATGGTTTTGGGGGATTTTCTTCCAGTTTTGGGGGTGATGCCGTTCTTGTTTGGGGTGTTTTTGACGTTTTTTGGGGTCTCTGTTGGGTTTTGTTGGATTCTCGTTGGTCATCGTGTTGGAAAAGGGTAAATTGTGGGTTTTGGAGAACATCAGGTGGGTTTAGGGTGGTTTTGGGGTGGATCTATGGTTCTGGCAGATTTTCTTCCAGTTTTGGGGGTGATGCCGATATTTGTTGGGGTGTTTTTGACGTGTTTTGAGGTCTCCATTAGGTTTTGTTGTGTTCTTGTTTGTCATTATGTTAAATAGGTGTGGATTGTGGGTTTTGGAGAAGATCAGGTAGGTTTAGGGTGGTTTTGGGGTGGATCTATGGTTTTGGCGTATTTTCTTCCAGTTTTGGGGGTGATGCCGATATTTGTTGGGGTGTTTTTGACGTGTTTTGGGGTCTCCATTAGGTTTTGTTGTGTTCTTGTTTGTCATTATGTTAAATAGGTGTGGATTGTGGGTTTTGGAGAACATCAGGTAGGTTTAGGGTGGTTTTGGGGTGGATCTATGGTTTTGGCGGATTTTCTTCGAGTTTTGGGGGTGATGCCGATATTTGTTGGGGTGTTTTTGACGTGTTTTGGGGTCTCTGTTGGGTTTTGTTGTGTTCTCGTTGGTCATCGTGTTGGAAAAGTGTAAATTGTGGGTTTTGGAGAACATCAGGTAGGTTTCGGGTGGTTTTGGGGTGGTTCTATGGTTTTGGGGGATTTTCTTCCAGTTTTGGGGGTGATGCCGATATTTTTTGGGGTGTTTTTGACGTGTTTTGGGGTCTCCATTAGGTTTTGTTGTGTTCTTGTTTGTCATTATGTTAAATAGGAGTGGATTGTGGGTTTTGGAGAAGATCAGGTAGGTTTAGGGTGGTTTTGGTGTGGGTCTATGGTTTTGGGGGATTTTCTTTTAGTTTTGGGGGTGATGCCGATATTTTTTGGGGTGTTTTTGACGTGTTTTGGGGTCTCGATTAGGTTTTGTTTTGTTCTTGTTTGTCTTTATGTTAAATAGGAGTGGATTGTGGGTTTTGGAGAACATCAGGTAGGTGTAGGGTGGTTTTGGGGTGGATCTATGGTTTTGGGGGATTTTCTTTCAGTTTTGGGGGTGATGCCATTTTTGTTTGCTGTGTTTTTTAAGGTTTTTGGGGTCTCTGTTGGGTTTTGTTGGGTTCTCGTTGGTCATCGTGTTGGAAAATGGTAAATTGTGGGTTTTGGAGAACATCAGGTAGGTTTAGGGTTGTTTTGGTGTGGATCTATGGTTTTGGCGTATTTTCTTCCAGTTTTGGGGGTGATGCCGATATTTGTTGGGGTGTTTTTGACGTGTTTTGGGGTCTCCATTAGGTTTTGTTGTGTTCTTGTTTGTCATTATGTTAAATAGGTGTGGATTGTGGGTTTTGGAGAACATCAGGTAGGTTTCGGGTGGTTTTGGGGTGGATCTATGGTTTTGGCGGATTTTCTTCCAGCTTTGGGGGTGTTGCCGTTCTAGTTTGGGGTGTTTTTGACGTTTTTTGGGGTCTCTGTTGGGTTTTGTTGTGTTCTCGTTGGTCATCGTGTTGGAAAAGGGTAAATTGTGGGTTTTGGAGAACATCAGGTAGGTGTAGGGTGGTTTTGGGGTGGATCTATGGTTTTGGTGTATTTTCTTCCAATTTTGGGGGTGATGCTGTTCTTGTTTGGGGTGTTTTTGACGTGTTTTGGGGTCTCCATTAGGTTTTGTTGTGTTCTTGTTTGTCATTATGTTAAATAGGAGTGGATTGTGGGTTTTGGAGAAGATCAGGTAGGTTTAGGGTAGTTTTGGGGTGGATCTATGGTTTTGGCGGATTTTCTTCCAGTTTTGGGGGTGATGCCGATATTTCTTGGGGTGTTTTTGACGTGTTTTGGAGTCTCCATTAGGTTTTGTTGTGTTCTTGTTTGTCATTATGTTAAATAGGAGTGGATTGTGGGTTTTGGAGAACATCAGGTAGGTGTAGGGTGGTTTTGGGGTGGATCTATGGTTTTGGGGGATTTTCTTTCAGTTTTGGGGGTGATGCCATTTTTGTTTGCGGTGTTTTTTAAGGTTTTTGGGGTCTCTGTTGGGTTTTGTTGGGTTCTCGTTGGTCATCGTGTTGGAAAAGTGTAAATTGTGGGTTTTGGAGAACATCAGGTAGGTTTAGGGTGGTTTTGGTGTGGATCTATGGTTTTGGCGTATTTTCTTCCAGTTTTGGGGGTGATGCCGATATTTGTTGGGGTGTTTTTGACGTGTTTTGGGGTCTCCATTAGGTTTTGTTGTGTTCTTGTTTGTCATTATGTTAAATAGGAGTGGATTGTGGGTTTTGGAGAAGATCAGGTAGGTTTAGGGTGGTTTTGGGGTGGATCTATGGTTTTGGCGGATTTTCTTCCAGTTTTGGGGGTGTTGCCGTTCTAGTTTGGGGTGTTTTTGACGTTTTTTGGGGTCTCTGTTGGGTTTTGTTGTGTTCTCGTTGGTCATCGTGTTGGAAAAGGGTAAATTGTGGGTTTTGGAGAACATCAGGTAGGTTTAGGGTGGTTTTGGGGTGGATCTATGGTTTTGGTGTATTTTCTTCCAGTTTTGGGGGTGATGCTGTTCTTGTTTGGGGTGTTTTTGACGTGTTTTGGGGTCTCCATTAGGTTTTGTTGTGTTCTTGTTTGTCATTATGTTAAATAGGAGTGGATTGTGGGTTTTGGAGAAGATCAGGTAGGTTTAGGGTAGTTTTGGGGTGGATCTATGGTTTTGGCGGATTTTCTTCCAGTTTTGGGGGTGATGCCGATATTTCTTGGGGTGTTTTTGACGTGTTTTGGAGTCTCCATTAGGTTTTGTTGTGTTCTTGTTTGTCATTATGTTAAATAGGAGTGGATTGTGGGTTTTGGAGAAGATCAGGTAGGTTTAGGGTGGTTTTGGGGTGGGTCTATGGTTTTGGGGGATTTTCTTCGAGTTTTGGGGGTGATGCCGTTCTTGTTTGGGGTGTTTTTGACGTTTTTTGGGGTCTCTGTTGGGTTTTGTTGGGTTCTCGTCGGTCATCGTGTTGGAAAAGGGTAAATTGTGGGTTTTGGAGAACATCAGGTGGGTTTAGGGTGGTTTTGGGGTGGATCTATGGTTCTGGCAGATTTTCTTCCAGTTTTGGGGGTGATGCCGATATTTGTTGGGGTGTTTTTGACGTGTTTTGGGGTCTCCATTAGGTTTTGTTGTGTTCTTGCTTGTCATTATGTTAAATAGGTGTGGATTGTGGGTTTTGGAGAAGATCAGGTAGGTTTAGGGTGGTTTTGGGGTGGATCTATGGTTTTGGCGGATTTTCTTCCAGTTTTGGGGGTGATGCCGATATTTTTTGGGGTGTTTTTGACGTGTTTTGGGGTCTCCATTAGGTTTTGTTGTGTTCTTGTTTGTCATTATGTTAAATAGGAGTGGATTGTGGGTTTTGGAGAACATCAGGTAGGTTTAGGGTGGTTTTGGGGTGGATCTATGGTTTTGGCGGATTTTCTTCCAGTTTTGGGGGTGATGCCGATATTTGTTGGGGTGTTTTTGACGTGTTTTGGGGTCTCTGTTGGGTTTTGTTGTGTTCTCGTTGGTCATCGTGTTGGAAAAGTGTAAATTGTGGGTTTTGGAGAACATCAGGTAGGTTTCGGGTGGTTTTGGGGTGGTTCTATGGTTTTGGTGTATTTTCTTCCAGTTTTGGGGGTGATGCCAATATTTTTTGGGGTGTTTTTGACGTGTTTTGGGGTCTCCATTAGGCTTTGTTGTGTTCTTGTTTGTCATTATGTTAAATAGGAGTGGATTGTGGGTTTTGGAGAAGATCAGGTAGGTTTAGGGTGGTTTTGGTGTGGGTCTATGGTTTTGGGGGATTTTCTTTTAGTTTTGGGGGTGATGCCGATATTTTTTGGGGTGTTTTTGACGTGTTTTGGGGTCTCGATTAGGTTTTGTTTTGTTCTTGTTTGTCTTTATGTTAAATAGGAGTGGATTGTGGGTTTTGGAGAACATCAGGTAGGTTTAGGGTGGTTTTGGGGTGGATCTATGGTTTTGGGGGATTTTCTTTCAGTTTTGGGGGTGATGCCATTTTTGTTTGCTGTGTTTTTTAAGGTTTTTGGGGTCTCTGTTGGGTTTTGTTGGGTTCTCGTTGGTCATCGTGTTGGAAAAGTGTAAATTGTGGGTTTTGGAGAACATCAGGTAGGTTTAGGGTTGTTTTGGTGTGGATCTATGGTTTTGGCGTATTTTCTTCCAGTTTTGGGGGTGATGCCGATATTTGTTGGGGTGTTTTTGACGTGTTTTGGGGTCTCCATTAGGTTTTGTTGTGTTCTTGTTTGTCATTATGTTAAATAGGTGTGGATTGTGGGTTTTGGAGAACATCAGGTAGGTTTCGGGTGGTTTTGGGGTGGATCTATGGTTTTGGCGGATTTTCTTCCAGTTTTGGGGGTGTTGCCGTTCTAGTTTGGGGTGTTTTTGACGGTTTTTGGGGTCTCTGTTGGGTTTTGTTGTGTTCTCGTTGGTCATCGTGTTGGAAAAGGGTAAATTGTGGGTTTTGGAGAACATCAGGTAGGTGTAGGGTGGTTTTGGGGTGGATCTATGGTTTTGGTGTATTTTCTTTCAGTTTTGGGGGTGATGCCGTTCTTGTTTGGGGTGTTTTTTAAGGTTTTTGGGGTCTCTGTTGGGTTTTGTTGGCTTCTCGTTGGTCATCATGGTGGAAAAGTGTAAATTGTGGGTTTTGTAGAATATCAGGTAGGTTTAGGGTGGTTTTGGGGTGGATATATGGTACTCAGTTTTTTTTTTTCTTTTGGGGGGGGGGGGACATGATCCTGGACTTTTTGTGTTGTTTTTGACGTGTTTTGGGGTCTCCGTTGTGTTTCGTTTGGTTTTCCATGGTCATCGTGTTGTAAAAGGGTAAATTGTGGGTTTTGGAGAACTTCAGGTCGGTTTAGGGGGACTTTTCGCGTGGATTCATGGTATTTGGGGTTTTCTTCTATTTTGGAGAGTGATCCTCTCCTTTCTTCGTGTGATTTTGAAGTGTTTTGGGGTTTCCGTTGCGTTTCGTTGAGTTCCTAATGCGTTTTATGTTGGTTGGGAGAGTGCTTTGGGATTAGGAGAATATCAGGTAGGTTTAGGGTGTCCTTGGGGTGGATCTATGGTATTTGGGGTTTTCTTCCAGTTTTGGGGGTGATGCCGATATTTTTTGGGGTGTTTTTGACGTGTTTTGGGGTCTCCATTAGGTTTTGTTGGGTTCTTGTTTGTCATTATGTTAAATAGGAGTGGATTGTGGGTTTTGGAGAACATCAGGTGGGTTTAGGGTGGTTTTGGGGTGGATCTATGGTTTTGGCGGATTTTCTTCCAGTTTTGGGGGTGATGCCGATATTTTTTGGGGTGTTTTTGACGTGTTTTGGGGTCTCCATTAGGTTTTGTTGTGTTCTTGTTTGTCATTATGTTAAATAGGTGTGGATTGTGGGTTTTGGAGAACATCAGGTAGGTTTAGGGTGGTTTTGGGGTGGATCTATGGTTTTGGCGGATTTTCTTCCAGTTTTGGGGGTGTTGCCGTTCTAGTTTGGGGTGTTTTTGACGTTTTTTGGGGTCTCTGTTGGGTTTTGTTGTGTTCTCGTTGGTCATCGTGTTGGAAAAGGGTAAATTGTGGGTTTTGGAGAACATCAGGTAGGTTTAGGGTGGTTTTGGGGTGGATCTATGGTTTTGGTGTATTTTCTTCCAGTTTTGGGGGTGATGCTGTTCTTGTTTGGGGTGTTTTTGACGTGTTTTGGGGTCTCCATTAGGTTTTGTTGTGTTCTTGTTTGTCATTATGTTAAATAGGAGTGGATTGTGGGTTTTGGAGAAGATCAGGTAGGTTTAGGGTAGTTTTGGGGTGGATCTATGGTTTTGGCGGATTTTCTTCCAGTTTTGGGGGTGATGCCGATATTTCTTGGGGTGTTTTTGACGTGTTTTGGAGTCTCCATTAGGTTTTGTTGTGTTCTTGTTTGTCATTATGTTAAATAGGAGTGGATTGTGGGTTTTGGAGAAGATCAGGTAGGTTTAGGGTGGTTTTGGGGTGGGTCTATGGTTTTGGGGGATTTTCTTCGAGTTTTGGGGGTGATGCCGTTCTTGTTTGGGGTGTTTTTGACGTTTTTTGGGGTCTCTGTTGGGTTTTGTTGGGTTCTCGTCGGTCATCGTGTTGGAAAAGGGTAAATTGTGGGTTTTGGAGAACATCAGGTGGGTTTAGGGTGGTTTTGGGGTGGATCTATGGTTCTGGCAGATTTTCTTCCAGTTTTGGGGGTGATGCCGATATTTGTTGGGGTGTTTTTGACGTGTTTTGGGGTCTCCATTAGGTTTTGTTGTGTTCTTGCTTGTCATTATGTTAAATAGGTGTGGATTGTGGGTTTTGGAGAAGATCAGGTAGGTTTAGGGTGGTTTTGGGGTGGATCTATGGTTTTGGCGGATTTTCTTCCAGTTTTGGGGGTGATGCCGATATTTTTTGGGGTGTTTTTGACGTGTTTTGGGGTCTCCATTAGGTTTTGTTGTGTTCTTGTTTGTCATTATGTTAAATAGGTGTGGATTGTGGGTTTTGGAGAACATCAGGTAGGTTTAGGGTGGTTTTGGGGTGGATCTATGGTTTTGGCGGATTTTCTTCCAGTTTTGGGGGTGATGCCGATATTTGTTGGGGTGTTTTTGACGTGTTTTGGGGTCTCTGTTGGGTTTTGTTGTGTTCTCGTTGGTCATCGTGTTGGAAAAGTGTAAATTGTGGGTTTTGGAGAACATCAGGTAGGTTTCGGGTGGTTTTGGGGTGGTTCTATGGTTTTGGGGGATTTTCTTCCAGTTTTGGGGGTGATGCCAATATTTTTTGGGGTGTTTTTGACGTGTTTTGGGGTCTCCATTAGGCTTTGTTGTGTTCTTGTTTGTCATTATGTTAAATAGGAGTGGATTGTGGGTTTTGGAGAAGATCAGGTAGGTTTAGGGTGGTTTTGGTGTGGGTCTATGGTTTTGGGGGATTTTCTTTTAGTTTTGGGGGTGATGCCGATATTTTTTGGGGTGTTTTTGACGTGTTTTGGGGTCTCGATTAGGTTTTGTTTTGTTCTTGTTTGTCTTTATGTTAAATAGGAGTGGATTGTGGGTTTTGGAGAACATCAGGTAGGTTTAGGGTGGTTTTGGGGTGGATCTATGGTTTTGGGGGATTTTCTTTCAGTTTTGGGGGTGATGCCATTTTTGTTTGCTGTGTTTTTTAAGGTTTTTGGGGTCTCTGTTGGGTTTTGTTGGGTTCTCGTTGGTCATCGTGTTGGAAAAGTGTAAATTGTGGGTTTTGGAGAACATCAGGTAGGTTTAGGGTTGTTTTGGTGTGGATCTATGGTTTTGGCGTATTTTCTTCCAGTTTTGGGGGTGATGCCGATATTTGTTGGGGTGTTTTTGACGTGTTTTGGGGTCTCCATTAGGTTTTGTTGTGTTCTTGTTTGTCATTATGTTAAATAGGTGTGGATTGTGGGTTTTGGAGAACATCAGGTAGGTTTCGGGTGGTTTTGGGGTGGATCTATGGTTTTGGCGGATTTTCTTCCAGTTTTGGGGGTCTTGCCGTTCTAGTTTGGGGTGTTTTTGACGGTTTTTGGGGTCTCTGTTGGGTTTTGTTGTGTTCTCGTTGGTCATCGTGTTGGAAAAGGGTAAATTGTGGGTTTTGGAGAACATCAGGTAGGTGTAGGGTGGTTTTGGGGTGGATCTATGGTTTTGGTGTATTTTCTTTCAGTTTTGGGGGTGATGCCGTTCTTGTTTGGGGTGTTTTTTAAGGTTTTTGGGGTCTCTGTTGGGTTTTGTTGGCTTCTCGTTGGTCATCATGGTGGAAAAGTGTAAATTGTGGGTTTTGTAGAATATCAGGTAGGTTTAGGGTGGTTTTGGGGTGGATATATGGTACTCAGTTTTTTTTTTTCTTTTGGGGGGGGGGGGACATGATCCTGGACTTTTTGTGTTGTTTTTGACGTGTTTTGGGGTCTCCGTTGTGTTTCGTTTGGTTTTCCATGGTCATCGTGTTGTAAAAGGGTAAATTGTGGGTTTTGGAGAACTTCAGGTCGGTTTAGGGGGACTTTTCGCGTGGATTCATGGTATTTGGGGTTTTCTTCTATTTTGGAGAGTGATCCTCTCCTTTCTTCGTGTGATTTTGAAGTGTTTTGGGGTTTCCGTTGCGTTTCGTTGAGTTCCTAATGCGTTTTATGTTGGTTGGGAGAGTGCTTTGGGATTAGGAGAATATCAGGTAGGTTTAGGGTGTCCTTGGGGTGGATCTATGGTATTTGGGGTTTTCTTCCAGTTTTGGGGGTGATGCCGATATTTTTTGGGGTGTTTTTGACGTGTTTTGGGGTCTCCATTAGGTTTTGTTGGGTTCTTGTTTGTCATTATGTTAAATAGGAGTGGATTGTGGGTTTTGGAGAACATCAGGTGGGTTTAGGGTGGTTTTGGGGTGGATCTATGGTTTTGGCGGATTTTCTTCGAGTTTTGGGGGTGATGCCGTTCTTGTTTGGGGTGTTTTTGACGTGTTTTGGGGTCTCTGTTGGGTTTTGTTGGGTTCTCGTTTGTCATCGTGTTGTAAAAGGCTAATTGTGGGTTTTGGAGAACATCAGGTAGGTTTAGGGTGGTTTTGTGGTGGATCTATGGTTTTGGTGTATTTTCTTCCAGTTTTGGGGGTGATGCCGTTCTTGTTTGGGGTGTTTTTGACGTGTTTTGGGGTCTCCATTAGGTTTTGTTGTGTTCTTGTTTGTCATTATGTTAAATAGGTGTGGATTGTGGGTTTTGGAGAACATCAGGTAGGTTTAGGGTGGTTTTGGGGTGGATCTATGGTTTTGGCGGATTTTCTTCCAGTTTTGGGGGTGATGCCGATATTTGTTGGGGTGTTTTTGACGTGTTTTGGGGTCTCTGTTGGGTTTTGTTGGGTTCTCGTTGGTCATCGTGTTGGAAAAGGGTAAATTGTGGGTTTTGGAGAACATCAGGTAGGTTTCGGGTGGTTTTGGGGTGGTTCTATGGTTTTGGGGGATTTTCTTCCAGTTTTGGGGGTGATGCCAATATTTTTTGGGGTGTTTTTGACGTGTTTTGGGGTCTCCATTAGGCTTTGTTGTGTTCTTGTTTGTCATTATGTTAAATAGGAGTGGATTGTGGGTTTTGGAGAAGATCAGGTAGGTTTAGGGTGGTTTTGGTGTGGGTCTATGGTTTTGGGGGATTTTCTTTTAGTTTTGGGGGTGATGCCGATATTTTTTGGGGTGTTTTTGACGTGTTTTGGGGTCTCCATTAGGTTTTGTTTTGTTCTTGTTTGTCTTTATGTTAAATAGGAGTGGATTGTGGGTTTTGGAGAACATCAGGTAGGTGTAGGGTGGTTTTGGGGTGGATCTATGGTTTTGGGGGATTTTCTTTCAGTTTTGGGGGTGATGCCATTTTTGTTTGCTGTGTTTTTTAAGGTTTTTGGGGTCTCTGTTGGGTTTTGTTGGGTTCTCGTTGGTCATCGTGTTGGAAAAGTGTAAATTGTGGGTTTTGGAGAACATCAGGTAGGTTTAGGGTTGTTTTGGTGTGGATCTATGGTTTTGGCGTATTTTCTTCCAGTTTTGGGGGTGATGCCGATATTTGTTGGGGTGTTTTTGACGTGTTTTGGGGTCTCCATTAGGTTTTGTTGTGTTCTTGTTTGTCATTATGTTAAATAGGTGTGGATTGTGGGTTTTGGAGAAGATCAGGTAGGTTTCGGGTGGTTTTGGGGTGGATCTATGGTTTTGGCGGATTTTCTTCCAGTTTTGGGGGTGTTGCCGTTCTAGTTTGGGGTGTTTTTGACGGTTTTTGGGGTCTCTGTTGGGTTTTGTTGTGTTCTCGTTGGTCATCGTGTTGGAAAAGGGTAAATTGTGGGTTTTGGAGAACATCAGGTAGGTGTAGGGTGGTTTTGGGGTGGATCTATGGTTTTGGTGTATTTTCTTTCAGTTTTGGGGGTGATGCCGTTCTTGTTTGGGGTGTTTTTTAAGGTTTTTGGGGTCTCTGTTGGGTTTTGTTGGCTTCTCGTTGGTCATCATGGTGGAAAAGTGTAAATTGTGGGTTTTGTAGAATATCAGGTAGGTTTAGGGTGGTTTTGGGGTGGATATATGGTACTCAGTTTTTTTTTTTCTTTTGGGGGGGGGGGGGACATGATCCTGGACTTTTTGTGTTGTTTTTGACGTGTTTTGGGGTCTCCGTTGTGTTTCGTTTGGTTTTCCATGGTCATCGTGTTGTAAAAGGGTAAATTGTGGGTTTTGGAGAACTTCAGGTCGGTTTAGGGGGACTTTTCGCGTGGATTCATGGTATTTGGGGTTTTCTTCTATTTTGGAGAGTGATCCTCTCCTTTCTTCGTGTGATTTTGAAGTGTTTTGGGGTTTCCGTTGCGTTTCGTTGAGTTCCTAATGCGTTTTATGTTGGTTGGGAGAGTGCTTTGGGATTAGGAGAATATCAGGTAGGTTTAGGGTGTCCTTGGGGTGGATCTATGGTATTTGGGTTTCTTCCAGTTTTGGGGGTGATGCCGATATTTCTTGGGGTGTTTTTGACGTGTTTTGGGGTCTCCATTAGGTTTTGTTGGGTTCTTGTTTGTCATTATGTTAAATAGGAGTGGATTGTGGGTTTTGGAGAAGATCAGGTAGGTTTAGGGTAGTTTTGGGGTGGATCTATGGTTTTGGCGGATTTTCTTCCAGTTTTGGGGGTGATGCCGATATTTCTTGGGGTGTTTTTGACGTGTTTTGGGGTCTCCATTAGGTTTTGTTGTGTTCTTGTTTGTCATTATGTTAAATAGGAGTGGATTGTGGGTTTTGGAGAACATCAGGTAGGTGTAGGGTGGTTTTGGGGTGGATCTATGGTTTTGGGGGATTTTCTTTCAGTTTTGGGGGTGATGCCATTTTTGTTTGCGGTGTTTTTTAAGGTTTTTGGGGTCTCTGTTGGGTTTTGTTGGGTTCTCGTTGGTCATCGTGTTGGAAAAGTGTAAATTGTGGGTTTTGGAGAACATCAGGTAGGTTTAGGGTGGTTTTGGTGTGGATCTATGGTTTTGGCGTATTTTCTTCCAGTTTTGGGGGTGATGCCGATATTTGTTGGGGTGTTTTTGACGTGTTTTGGGGTCTCCATTAGGTTTTGTTGTGTTCTTGTTTGTCATTATGTTAAATAGGAGTGGATTGTGGGTTTTGGAGAACATCAGGTAGGTTTAGGGTGGTTTTGGGGTGGATCTATGGTTTTGGCGGATTTTCTTCCAGTTTTGGGGGTGTTGCCGTTCTAGTTTGGGGTGTTTTTGACGTTTTTTGGGGTCTCTGTTGGGTTTTGTTGTGTTCTCGTTGGTCATCGTGTTGGAAAAGGGTAAATTGTGGGTTTTGGAGAACATCAGGTAGGTGTAGGGTGGTTTTGGGGTGGATCTATGGTTTTGGTGTATTTTCTTCCAGTTTTGGGGGTGATGCTGTTCTTGTTTGGGGTGTTTTTGACGTGTTTTGGGGTCTCCATTAGGTTTTGTTGTGTTCTTGTTTGTCATTATGTTAAATAGGAGTGGATTGTGGGTTTTGGAGAAGATCAGGTAGGTTTAGGGTAGTTTTGGGGTGGATCTATGGTTTTGGCGGATTTTCTTCCAGTTTTGGGGGTGATGCCGATATTTGTTGGGGTGTTTTTGACGTGTTTTGGGGTCTCCATTAGGTTTTGTTGTGTTCTTGTTTGTCATTATGTTAAATAGGTGTGGATTGTGGGTTTTGGAGAACATCAGGTAGGTTTAGGGTGGTTTTGGGGTGGATCTATGGTTTTGGCGGATTTTCTTCCAGTTTTGGGGGTGATGCCGATATTTGTTGGGGTGTTTTTGACGTGTTTTGGGGTCTCTGTTGGGTTTTGTTGTGTTCTCGTTGGTCATCGTGTTGGAAAAGTGTAAATTGTGGGTTTTGGAGAACATCAGGTAGGTTTCGGGTGGTTTTGGGGTGTTTCTATGGTTTTGGGGGATTTTCTTCCAGTTTTGGGGGTGATGCCAATATTTTTTGGGGTGTTTTTGACGTGTTTTGGGGTCTCCATTAGGCTTTGTTGTGTTCTTGTTTGTCATTATGTTAAATAGGAGTGGATTGTGGGTTTTGGAGAAGATCAGGTAGGTTTAGGGTGGTTTTGGTGTGGGTCTATGGTTTTGGGGGATTTTCTTTTAGTTTTGGGGGGTGATGCCGATATTTTTTGGGGTGTTTTTGACGTGTTTTGGGGTCTCGATTAGGTTTTGTTTTGTTCTTGTTTGTCTTTATGTTAAATAGGAGTGGATTGTGGGTTTTGGAGAACATCAGGTAGGTGTAGGGTGGTTTTGGGGTGGATCTATGGTTTTGGGGGATTTTCTTTCAGTTTTGGGGGTGATGCCATTTTTGTTTGCTGTGTTTTTTAAGGTTTTTGGGGTCTCTGTTGGGTTTTGTTGGGTTCTCGTTGGTCATCGTGTTGGAAAAGTGTAAATTGTGGGTTTTGGAGAACTTCAGGTAGGTTTAGGGTTGTTTTGGTGTGGATCTATGGTTTTGGCGTATTTTCTTCCAGTTTTGGGGGTGATGCCGATATTTGTTGGGGTGTTTTTGACGTGTTTTGGGGTCTCCATTAGGTTTTGTTGTGTTCTTGTTTGTCATTATGTTAAATAGGTGTGGATTGTGGGTTTTGGAGAACATCAGGTAGGTTTCGGGTGGTTTTGGGGTGGATCTATGGTTTTGGCGGATTTTCTTCCAGTTTTGGGGGTGTTGCCGTTCTAGTTTGGGGTGTTTTTGACGTTTTTTGGGGTCTCTGTTGGGTTTTGTTGTGTTCTCGTTGGTCATCGTGTTGGAAAAGGGTAAATTGTGGGTTTTGGAGAACATCAGGTAGGTGTAGGGTGGTTTTGGGGTGGATCTATGGTTTTGGTGTATTTTCTTCCAGTTTTGGGGGTGATGCTGTTCTTGTTTGGGGTGTTTTTGACGTGTTTTGGGTCTCCATTAGGTTTGTTGTGTTCTTGTTTGTCATTATGTTAAATAGGAGTGGATTGTGGGTTTTGGAGAAGATCAGGTAGGTTTAGGGTAGTTTTGGGGTGGATCTATGGTTTTGGCGGATTTTCTTCCAGTTTTGGGGGTGATGCCGATATTTCTTGGGGTGTTTTTGACGTGTTTTGGAGTCTCCATTAGGTTTTGTTGTGTTCTTGTTTGTCATTATGTTAAATAGGAGTGGATTGTGGGTTTTGGAGAAGATCAGGTAGGTTTAGGGTGGTTTTGGGGTGGGTCTATGGTTTTGGGGGATTTTCTTCGAGTTTTGGGGGTGATGCCGTTCTTGTTTGGGGTGTTTTTGACGTTTTTTGGGGTCTCTGTTGGGTTTTGTTGGGTTCTCGTCGGTCATCGTGTTGGAAAAGGGTAAATTGTGGGTTTTGGAGAACATCAGGTGGGTTTAGGGTGGTTTTGGGGGTGGATCTATGGTTCTGGCAGATTTTCTTCCAGTTTTGGGGGTGATGCCGATATTTGTTGGGGTGTTTTTGACGTGTTTTGGGGTCTCCATTAGGTTTTGTTGTGTTCTTGCTTGTCATTATGTTAAATAGGTGTGGATTGTGGGTTTTGGAGAAGATCAGGTAGGTTTAGGGTGGTTTGGGGTGGATCTATGGTTTTGGCGGATTTTCTTCCAGTTTTGGGGGTGATGCCGATATTTTTTGGGGTGTTTTTGACGTGTTTTGGTGTCTCCATTAGGTTTTGTTGTGTTCTTGTTTGTCATTATGTTAAATAGGTGTGGATTGTGGGTTTTGGAGAACATCAGGTAGGTTTAGGGTGGTTTTGGGGTGGATCTATGGTTTTGGGGGATTTTCTTCCAGTTTTGGGGGTGATGCCGATATTTGTTGGGGTGTTTTTGACGTGTTTTGGGGTCTCTGTTGGGTTTTGTTGTGTTCTCGTTGGTCATCGTGTTGGAAAAGTGTAAATTGTGGGTTTTGGAGAACATCAGGTAGGTTTCGGGTGGTTTTGGGGTGTTTCTATGGTTTTGGGGGATTTTCTTCCAGTTTTGGGGGTGATGCCAATATTTTTTGGGGTGTTTTTGACGTGTTTTGGGTCTCCATTAGGCTTTGTTGTGTTCTTGTTTGTCATTATGTTAAATAGGAGTGGATTGTGGGTTTTGGAGAAGATCAGGTAGGTTTAGGGTGGTTTTGGTGTGGGTCTATGGTTTTGGGGGATTTTCTTTTAGTTTTGGGGGTGATGCCGATATTTTTTGGGGTGTTTTTGACGTGTTTTGGGGTCTCGATTAGGTTTTGTTTTGTTCTTGTTTGTCTTTATGTTAAATAGGAGTGGATTGTGGGTTTTGGAGAACATCAGGTAGGTGTAGGGTGGTTTTGGGGTGGATCTATGGTTTTGGGGGATTTTCTTTCAGTTTTGGGGGTGATGCCATTTTTGTTTGCTGTGTTTTTTAAGGTTTTTGGGGTCTCTGTTGGGTTTTGTTGGGTTCTCGTTGGTCATCGTGTTGGAAAAGTGTAAATTGTGGGTTTTGGAGAACATCAGGTAGGTTTAGGGTTGTTTTGGTGTGGATCTATGGTTTTGGCGTATTTTCTTCCAGTTTTGGGGGTGATGCCGATATTTGTTGGGGTGTTTTTGACGTGTTTTGGGGTCTCCATTAGGTTTTGTTGTGTTCTTGTTTGTCATTATGTTAAATAGGTGTGGATTGTGGGTTTTGGAGAACATCAGGTAGGTTTCGGGTGGTTTTGGGGTGGATCTATGGTTTTGGCGGATTTTCTTCCAGTTTTGGGGGTGTTGCCGTTCTAGTTTGGGGTGTTTTTGACGGTTTTTGGGGTCTCTGTTGGGTTTTGTTGTGTTCTCGTTGGTCATCGTGTTGGAAAAGGGTAAATTGTGGGTTTTGGAGAACATCAGGTAGGTGTAGGGTGGTTTTGGGGTGGATCTATGGTTTTGGGGGATTTTCTTTCAGTTTTGGGGGTGATGCCGTTCTTGTTTGGGGTGTTTTTTAAGGTTTTTGGGGTCTCTGTTGGGTTTTGTTGGCTTCTCGTTGGTCATCATGGTGGAAAAGTGTAAATTGTGGGTTTTGTAGAATATCAGGTAGGTTTAGGGTGGTTTTGGGGTGGATATATGGTACTCAGTTTTTTTTTTTCTTTTGGGGGGGGGGGGACATGATCCTGGACTTTTTGTGTTGTTTTTGACGTGTTTTGGGGTCTCCGTTGTGTTTCGTTTGGTTTTCCATGGTCATCGTGTTGTAAAAGGGTAAATTGTGGGTTTTGGAGAACTTCAGGTCGGTTTAGGGGGACTTTTCGCGTGGATTCATGGTATTTGGGGTTTTCTTCTATTTTGGAGAGTGATCCTCTCCTTTCTTCGTGTGATTTTGAAGTGTTTTGGGGTTTCCGTTGCGTTTCGTTGAGTTCCTAATGCGTTTTATGTTGGTTGGGAGAGTGCTTTGGGATTAGGAGAATATCAGGTAGGTTTAGGGTGTCCTTGGGGTGGATCTATGGTATTTGGGGTTTTCTTCCAGTTTTGGGGGTGATGCCGATATTTTTTGGGGTGTTTTTGACGTGTTTTGGGGTCTCCATTAGGTTTTGTTGTGTTCTTGTTTGTCATTATGTTAAATAGGAGTGGATTGTGGGTTTTGGAGAAGATCAGGTAGGTTTAGGGTAGTTTTGGGGTGGATCTATGGTTTTGGCGGATTTTCTTCCAGTTTTGGGGGTGATGCCGATATTTCTTGGGGTGTTTTTGACGTGTTTTGGAGTCTCCATTAGGTTTTGTTGTGTTCTTGTTTGTCATTATGTTAAATAGGAGTGGATTGTGGGTTTTGGAGAACATCAGGTAGGTGTAGGGTGGTTTTGGGGTGGATCTATGGTTTTGGGGGATTTTCTTTCAGTTTTGGGGGTGATGCCATTTTTGTTTGCGGTGTTTTTTAAGGTTTTTGGGGTCTCTGTTGGGTTTTGTTGGGTTCTCGTTGGTCATCGTGTTGGAAAAGTGTAAATTGTGGGTTTTGGAGAACATCAGGTAGGTTTAGGGTGGTTTTGGTGTGGATCTATGGTTTTGGCGTATTTTCTTCCAGTTTTGGGGGTGATGCCGATATTTTTTGGGGTGTTTTTGACGTGTTTTGGGGTCTCCATTAGGTTTTGTTGGGTTCTTGTTTGTCATTATGTTAAATAGGAGTGGATTGTGGGTTTTGGAGAACATCAGGTGGGTTTAGGGTGGTTTTGGGGTGGATCTATGGTTTTGGCGGATTTTCTTCGAGTTTTGGGGGTGATGCCGTTCTTGTTTGGGGTGTTTTTGACGTGTTTTGGGGACTCTGTTGGGTTTTGTTGGGTTCTCGTTTGTCATCGTGTTGTAAAAGGCTAATTGTGGGTTTTGGAGAACATCAGGTAGGTTTAGGGTGGTTTTGTGGTGGATCTATGGTTTTGGTGTATTTTCTTCCAGTTTTGGGGGTGATGCCGTTCTTGTTTGGGGTGTTTTTGACGTGTTTTGGGGTCTCCATTAGGTTTTGTTGTGTTCTTGTTGGTCATTATGTTAAATAGGAGTGGATTGTGGGTTTTGGAGAACATCAGGTAGGTTTCGGTTGTTTTTGGTGTGGATCTATGGTTTTGGCGGATTTTCTTCCAGTTTTGGGGGTGATGCCGATATTTTTTGGGGTGTTTTTGACGTTTTTTGGGGTCTCTGTTGGGTTTTGTTGGGTTCTCGTTGGTCATCGTGTTGGAAAAGTGTAATTTGTGGGTTTTGGAGAACATCAGGTAGGTTTCGGGTGGTTTTGGGGTGGATCTATGGTTTTGGCGTATTTTCTTCCAGTTTTGGGGGTGATGCTGTTCTTGTTTGGGGTGTTTTTGACGTGTTTTGGGGTCTCCATTAGGTTTTGTTGTGTTCTTGTTTGTCATTATGTTAAATAGGAGTGGATTGTGGGTTTTGGAGATCATCAGGTGGGTTTAGGGTGGTTTTGGGGTGGATCTATGGTTTTGGCGGATTTTCTTCGAGTTTTGGGGGTGATGCCGATATTTTTTGGGGTGTTTTTGACGTGTTTTGGGGTCTCCATTAGGTTTTGTTGTGTTCTTGTTTGTCATTATGTTAAATAGGTGTGGATTGTGGGTTTTGGAGAACATCAGGTAGGTTTCGGGTGGTTTTGGGGTGGATCTATGGTTTTGGCGGATTTTCTTCCAGTTTTGGGGGTGATGCCGTTCTTGTTTGGGGTGTTTTTGACGTGTTTTGGGGTCTCTGTTGGGTTTTGTTGTGTTCTCGTTGGTCATCGTGTTGGAAAAGTGTAAATTGTGGGTTTTGGAGAACATCAGGTAGGTTTAGGGTGGTTTTGGTGTGGATCTATGGTTTTGGCGTATTTTCTTTCAGTTTTGGGGGTGATGCCGATATTTGTTGGGGTGTTTTTGACGTGTTTTGGGGTCTCCATTAGGTTTTGTTGTGTTCTTGTTTGTCATTATGTTAAATAGGTGTGGATTGTGGGTTTTGGAGAACATCAGGTAGGTTTCGGGTGGTTTTGGGGTGGATCTATGGTTTTGGCGGATTTTCTTCCAGTTTTGGGGTTGTTGCCGTTCTAGTTTGGGGTGTTTTTGACGTTTTTTGGGGTCTCTGTTGGGTTTTGTTATGTTCTCGTTGGTCATCGTGTTGGAAAAGTGTAAATTGTGGGTTTTGGAGAACATCAGGTAGGTTTCGGGTGGTTTTGGGGTGGATCTATGGTTTTGGCGGATTTTCTTCCAGTTTTGGGGGTGATGCTGTTCTTGTTTGGGGTGTTTTTGACGTGTTTTGGGGTCTCCATTAGGTTTTGTTGTGTTCTTGTTTGTCATTATGTTAAATAGGAGTGGATTGTGGGTTTTGGAGAAGATCAGGTAGGTTTAGGGTAGTTTTGGGGTGGATCTATGGTTTTGGCGGATTTTCTTCCAGTTTTGGGGGTGATGCCGTTCTTGTTTGGGGTGTTTTTGACGTGTTTTGGAGTCTCCATTAGGTTTTGTTGTGTTCTTGTTTGTCATTATGTTAAATAGGAGTGGATTGTGGGTTTTGGAGAAGATCAGGTAGGTTTAGGGTGGGTTTGGGGTGGATCTATGGTTTTGGTGTATTTTCTTTCAGTTTTGGGGGTGATGCCGTTCTTGTTTGGGGTGTTTTTTAAGGTTTTTGGGGTCTCTGTTGGGTTTTGTTGGCTTCTCGTTGGTCATCATGGTGGAAAAGTGTAAATTGTGGGTTTTGTAGAATATCAGGTAGGTTTAGGGTGGTTTTGGGTTGGATATATGGTACTCAGTTTTTTTTTTTCTTTTGGGGGGGGGGGGACATGATCCTGGACTTTTTGTGTTGTTTTTGACGTGTTTTGGGGTCTCCGTTGTGTTTCGTTTGGTTTTCCATGGTCATCGTGTTGTAAAAGGGTAAATTGTGGGTTTTGGAGAACTTCAGGTCGGTTTAGGGGGACTTTTCGCGTGGATTCATGGTATTTGGGGTTTTCTTCTATTTTGGAGAGTGATCCTCTCCTTTCTTCGTGTGATTTTGAAGTGTTTTGGGGTTTCCGTTGCGTTTCGTTGAGTTCCTAATGCGTTTTATGTTGGTTGGGAGAGTGCTTTGGGATTAGGAGAACATGAGGTAGGTTTAGGGTGTCCTTGGGGTGGATCTATGGTATTTGGGGTTTTCTTCCAGTTTTGGGGGTGATGCCGATATTTTTTGGGGTGTTTTTGACGTGTTTTGGGGTCTCCATTAGGTTTTGTTGGGTTCTTGTTTGTCATTATGTTAAATAGGAGTGGATTGTGGGTTTTGGAGAACATCAGGTGGGTTTAGGGTGGTTTTGGTGTGGATCTATGGTTTTGGCGGATTTTCTTCGAGTTTTGGGGGTGATGCCGTTCTTGTTTGCGGTGTTTTTGACGTTTTTTGGGGTCTCTGTTGGGTTTTGTTGGGTTCTCGTTGGTCATCGTGTTGTAAAAGGCTAATTGTGGGTTTTGGAGAACATCAGGTAGGTTTAGGGTGGTTTTGGGGTGGATCTATGGTTTTGGCGGATTTTCTTCCAATTTTGGGGGTGATGCTGTTCTTGTTTGGGGTGTTTTTGACGTGTTTTGGGGTCTCCATTAGGTTTTGTTGGGTTCTTGTTTGTCATTATGTTAAATAGGAGTGGATTGTGGGTTTTGGAGAACATCAGGTGGGTTTAGGGTGGTTTTGGTGTGGGTCTATGGTTTTGGGGGATTTTCTTCCAGTTTTGGGGGTGATGCCGATATTTTTTGGGGTGTTTTTGACGTGTTTTGGGGTCTCCATTAGGTTTTGTTGTGTTCTTGTTTGTCTTTATGTTAAATAGGAGTGGATTGTGGGTTTTGGAGAACATCAGGTAGGTGTAGGTTGGTTTTGGGGTGGATCTATGGTTTTGGTGTATTTTCTTCGAGTTTTGGGGGTGATGCCATTTTTGTTTGCGGTGTTTTTTAAGGTTTTTGGGGTCTCTGTTGGGTTTTGTTGGGTTCTCGTTGGTCATCGTGTTGGAAAAGTGTAAATTGTGGGTTTTGGAGAACATCAGGTAGGTTTCGGGTGGTTTTGGGGTGGATCTATGGTTTTGGCGGATTTTCTTCCAGTTTTGGGGGTGATGCCGATATTTGTTGGGGTGTTTTTGACGTGTTTTGGGGTCTCCATTAGGTTTTGTTGTGTTCTTGTTTGTCATTATGTTAAATAGGAGTGGATTGTGGGTTTTGGAGAACATCAGGTAGGTGTAGGGTGGTTTTGGGGTGGATCTATGGTTTTGGCGGATTTTCTTCCAGTTTTGGGGGTGATGCCGATATTTCTTGGGGTGTTTTTGACGTGTTTTGGGGTCTCCATTAGGTTTTGTTGTGTTCTTGTTTGTCATTATGTTAAATAGGAGTGGATTGTGGGTTTTGGAGAACATCAGGTAGGTTTAGGGTGGTTTTGGGGTGGATCTATGGTTTTGGCGGATTTTCTTCCAGTTTTGGGGGTGATGCCGTTCTTGTTTGGGGTGTTTTTGACGTGTTTTGGGGTCTCTGTTGGGTTTTGTTGTGTTCTCGTTGGTCATCGTGTTGGAAAAGTGTAAATTGTGGGTTTTGGAGAACATCAGGTAGGTTTCGGGTAGTTTTGGGGTGGATCTATGGTTTTGGCAGATTTTCTTCCAGTTTTGGGGGTGATGCCGATATTTGTTGGGGTGTTTTTGACGTGTTTTGGGGTCTCCATTAGGTTTTGTTGTGTTCTTGTTTGTCATTATGTTAAATAGGTGTGGATTGTGGGTTTTGGAGAACATCAGGTAGGTTTCGGGTGGTTTTGGGGTGGATCTATGGTTTTGGCGGATTTTCTTCCAGTTTTGGGGGTGTTGCCGTTCTAGTTTGGGGTGTTTTTGACGTTTTTTGGGGTCTCTGTTGGGTTTTGTTGTGTTCTCGTTGGTCATCGTGTTGGAAAAGTGTAAATTGTGGGTTTTGGAGAACATCAGGTAGGTTTCGGGTGGTTTTGGGGTGGATCTATGGTTTTGGCGGATTTTCTTCCAGTTTTGGGGGTGATGCTGTTCTTGTTTGGGGTGTTTTTGACGTGTTTTGGGGTCTCCATTAGGTTTTGTTGTGTTCTTGTTTGTCATTATGTTAAATAGGAGTGGATTGTGTGTTTTGGAGAAGATCAGGTAGGTTTAGGGTAGTTTTGGGGTGGATCTATGGTTTTGGCGGATTTTCTTCCAGTTTTGGGGGTGATGCCGATATTTCTTAGGGTGTTTTTGACGTGTTTTGGAGTCTCCATTAGGTTTTGTTGTGTTCTTGTTTGTCATTATGTTAAATAGGAGTGGATTGTGGGTTTTGGAGAAGATCAGGTAGGTTTAGGGTGGTTTTGGGGTGGATCTATGGTTTTGGCGTATTTTCTTCCAGTTTTGGGGGTGATGCCGTTCTTGTTTGGGGTGTTTTTGACGTTTTTTGGGGTCTCTGTTGGGTTTTGTTGTGTTCTCGTTGGTCATCATGGTGGAAAAGTGTAAATTCTGGGTTTTGTAGAATATCAGGTAGGTTTAGGGTGGTTTTGGGGTGGATATATGGTACTCAGTTTTTTTTTTTTTTTTTTTTGGGTGGGGGGGGATGATCCTGGACTTTTTGTGTTGTTTTTGACGTGTTTTGGGGTCTCCGTTGTGTTTCGTTTGGTTTTCCATGGTCATCGTGTTGTAAAAGGGTAAATTGTGGGTTTTGGAGAACTTCAGGTAGGTTTAGGGGGACTTTTCGCGTGGATTCATGGTATTTGGGGTTTTCTTCTATTTTGGAGAGTGATCCTCTCCTTTCTTCGTGTGATTTTGAAGTGTTTTGGGGTTTCCGTTGCGTTTCGTTGAGTTCCTAATGCGTTTTATGTTGGTTGGGAGAGTGCTTTGGGATTAGGAGAACATCAGGTAGGTTTAGGGTGGTTTTGGGGTGGATCTATGGTATTTGGGGTTTTCTTCCAGTTTTGGGGGTGATGCCGATATTTTTTGGGGTGTTTTTGACGTGTTTTGGGGTCTCCATTAGGTTTTGTTGGATTCTTGTTTGTCATTATGTTAAATAGGAGTGGATTGTGGGTTTTGGAGAACATCAGGTGGGTTTAGTGTGGTTTTGGGGTGGATCTATGGTTCTGGCAGATTTTCTTCCAGTTTTGGGGGTGATGCCGATATTTGTTGGGGTGTTTTTGACGTGTTTTGGAGTCTCCATTAGGTTTTGTTGTGTTCTTGTTTGTCATTATGTTAAATAGGAGTGGATTGTGGGTTTTGGAGAACATCAGGTAGGTTTAGGGTGGTTTTGGGGTGGATCTATGGTTTTGGCGGATTTTCTTCCAGTTTTGGGGGTGATGCCGTTCTTGTTTGGGGTGTTTTTGACGTTTTTTGGGGTCTCTGTTGGGTTTTGTTGTGTTCTCGTTGGTCATCGTGTTGGAAAAGTGTAAATTGTGGGTTTTGGAGAACATCAGGTAGGTTTAGGGTGGTTTTGGGGTGGATCTATGGTTTTGGTGTATTTTCTTCCAGATTTGGGGGTGATGCCGATATTTGTTGGGGTGTTTTTGACGTGTTTTGGGGTCTCCATTAGGTTTTGTTGTGTTCTTGTTTGTCATTATGTTAAATAGGAGTGGATTGTGGTTTTTGGAGAACATCAGGTAGGTTTAGGGTGGTTTTGGTGTGGGTCTATGGTTTTGGCGGATTTTCTTCCAGTTTTGGGGGATATGCCGATATTTTTTGGGGTGTTTTTGACGTGTTTTGGGGTCTCCATTAGGTTTTGTTGTGTTCTTGTTTGTCTTTATGTTAAATAGGAGTGGATTGTGGGTTTTGGAGAACATCAGGTAGGTGTAGGGTGGTTTTGGGGTGGATCTATGGTTTTGGGGGATTTTCTTCCAGTTTTGGGGGTGATGCCATTTTTGTTTGCGGTATTTTTTAAGGTTTTTGGGGTCTCTGTTGGGTTTTGTTGGGTTCTCGTTGGTCATCGTGTTGGAAAAGTGTAAATTGTGGGTTTTGGAGAACATCAGGTAGGTTTCGGGTGGTTTTGGTGTGGATCTATGGTTTTGGCGTATTTTCTTCCAGTTTTGGGGGTGATGCCGATATTTGTTGGGGTGTTTTTGACGTGTTTTGGGGTCTCCATTAGGTTTTGTTGTGTTCTTGTTTGTCATTATGTTAAATAGGTGTGGATTGTGGGTTTTGGAGAACATCAGGTAGGTTTAGGGTGGTTTTGGGGTGGATCTATGGTTTTGGCGGATTTTCTTCCAGTTTTGGGGTTGTTGTCGTTCTAGTTTGGGGTGTTTTTGACGTTTTTTGGGGTCTCTGTTGGGTTTTGTTGTGTTCTCGTTGGTCATCGTGTTGGAAAAGGGTAAATTGTGGGTTTTGGAGAACATCAGGTAGGTTTCAGGTGGTTTTGGGGTGGATCTATGGTTTTGGCGTATTTTCTTCCAGTTTTGGGGGTGATGCTGTTCTTGTTTGGGGTGTTTTTGACGTGTTTTGGGGTCTCCATTAGGTTTTGTTGTGTTCTTGTTTGTCATTATGTTAAATAGGAGTGGATTGTGGGTTTTGGAGAAGATCAGGTAGGTTTAGGGTGGTTTTGGGATGGATCTATGGTTTTGGCGTATTTTCTTCCAGTTTTGGGGGTGATGCCGTTCTTGTTTGGGGTGTTTTTGACGTTTTTTGGGGTCTCTGTTGGGTTTTGTTGGGTTCTCGTTGGTCATCGTGTTGGAAAAGTGTAAATTGTGGGTTTTGGAGAACATCAGTTAGGTGTAGGGTGGTTTTGGGGTGGATCTATGGTTTTGGTGTATTTTCTTCCAGATTTGGGGGTGATGCCGATATTTGTTGGGGTGTTTTTGACGTGTTTTGGGGTCTCCATTAGGTTTTGTTGTGTTCTTGTTTTTCATTATGTTAAATAGGTATGGATTGTGGGTTTTGGAGAAGATCAGGTAGGTTTAGGGTGGTTTTGGGGTGGATCTATGGTTTTGGGGGATTTTCTTCCAGTTTTGGGGGTGATGCCGTTCTTGTTTGGGGTGTTTTTTAAGGTTTTTGGGGTCTCTGTTGGGTTTTGTTGGCTTCTCGTTGGTCATCATGGTGGAAAAGTGTAAATTGTGGGTTTTGTAGAATATCAGGTAGGTTTAGGGTGGTTTTGGGGTGGATATATGGTACTCAGTTTTTTTTTTTTTTTTTTTGGGGGGGGGGGGGAAGATCCTGGACTTTTTGTGTTGTTTTTGACGTGTTTTGGGGTCTCCGTTGTGTTTCGTTTGGTTTTCCATGGTCATCGTGTTGTAAAAGGGTAAATTGTGGGTTTTGGAGAACTTCAGGTAGGTTTAGGGGGACTTTTCGCGTGGATTCATGGTATTTGGGGTTTTCTTCTATTTTGGAGAGTGATCCTCTCCTTTCTTCGTGTGATTTTGAAGTGTTTTGGGGTTTCCGTTGCGTTTCGTTGAGTTCCTAATGCGTTTTATGTTGGTTGGGAGAGTGCTTTGGGATTAGGAGAACATCAGGTAGGTTTAGGGTGGTTTTGGGGTGGATCTATGGTATTTGGGGTTTTCTTCCAGATTTGGGGGTGATGCCGATATTTTTTGGGGTGTTTTTGACGTGTTTTGGGGTCTCCATTAGGTTTTGTTGGGTTCTTGTTTGTCATTATGTTAAATAGGAGTGGATTGTGGGTTTTGGAGAACATCAGGTGGGTTTAGGGTGGTTTTGGGGTGGATCTATGGTTTTGGCGGATTTTCTTCGAGTTTTGGGGGTGATGCCGTTCTTGTTTGGGGTGTTTTTGACGTTTTTTGGGGTCTCTGTTGGGTTTTGTTGGGTTCTCGTTGGTCATCGTGTTGTAAAAGGCTAATTGTGAATTTTAGAGAACATCAGGTAGGTTTAGGGTGGTTTTGTGGTGGATCTATGGTTTTGGTGTATTTTCTTCCAGTTCTGGGGGTGATGCTGTTCTTGTTTGGGGTGTTTTTGACGTGTTTTGGGGTCTCCATTAGGTTTTGTTGTGTTCTTGTTGGTCATTATGTTAAATAGGAGTGGATTGTGGTTTTTGGAGAAGATCAGGTAGTTTTCGGGTGTTTTTGGGGTGGATCTATGGTTTTGGCGGATTTTCTTCCAGTTTTGGGGGTGATGCCGTTCTTGTTTGGGGTGTTTTTGACGTTTTTTGGGGTCTCTGTTGGGTTTTGTTGGGTTCTCGTTGGTCATCGTGATGGAAAAGGGTAATTTGTGGGTTTTGGAGAACATCAGGTAGGTTTAGGGTGGTTTTGGGGTGGATCTATGGTTTTGGCGGATTTTCTTCCAGTTTTGGGGGTGATGCCGTTCTTGTTTGGGGTGTTTTTGACGTGTTTTGGGGTCTCTGTTGGGTTTTGTTGTGTTCTCGTTGGTCATCGTGTTGGAAAAGTGTAAATTGTGGGTTTTGGAGAACATCAGGTAGGTTTCGGGTAGTTTTGGGGTGGATCTATGGTTTTGGCGTATTTTCTTCCAGTTTTGGGGTGATGCCGATATTTGTTGGGGTGTTTTTGACGTGTTTTGGGGTCTCCATTAGGTTTTGTTGGGTTCTTGTTTGTCATTATGTTAAATAGGATTGGATTGTGGGTTTGGAGAAGATCAGGTAGGTTTAGGGTAGTTTTGGGGTGGATCTATGGTTTTGGCGGATTTTCTTCCAGTTTTGGGGGTGATGGCGATATTTCTTGGGGTGTTTTTGACGTGTTTTGGGGTCTCCATTAGGTTTTGTTGTGTTCTTGTTTGTCATTATGTTAAATAGGAGTGGATTGTGGGTTTTGGAGAAGATCAGGTAGGTTTAGGGTGGGTTTGGGGTGGATCTATGGTTTTGGCGGATTTTCTTCCAGTTTTGGGGGTGATGCCGTTCTTGTTTGGGGTGTTTTTGACGTTTTTTGGGGTCTCTGTTGGGTTTTGTTGTGTTCTCGTTGGTCATCGTGTTGGAAAAGTGTAAATTGTGGGTTTTGGAGAACATCAGGTAGGTTTCGGGTGGTTTTGGGGTGGATATATGGTACTCAGTTTTTTTTTTTTTTTTTTGGGGGGGGGGGGGATGATCCTGGACTTTTTGTGTTGTTTTTGACGTGTTTTGGGGTCTCCGTTGTGTTTCGTTTGGTTTTCCATGGTCATCGTGTTGTAAAAGGGTAAATTGTGGGTTTTGGAGAACTTCAGGTAGGTTTAGGGGGACTTTTCGCGTGGATTCATGGTATTTGGGGTTTTCTTCTATTTTGGAGAGTGATCCTCTCCTTTCTTCGTGTGATTTGAAGTGTTTTGGGGTTTCCGTTGCGTTTCGTTGAGTTCCTAATGCGTTTATGTTGGTTGGGAGAGTGCTTTGGGATTAGGAGAACATGAGGTAGGTTTAGGGTGGTTTTGGGGTGGATCTATGGTATTTGGGGTTTTCTTCCAGTTTTGGGGGTGATGCCGATATTTGTTGGGGTGTTTTTGACGTGTTTTGGGGTCTCCATTAGGTTTTGTTGGGTTCTTGTTTGTCATTATGTTAAATAGGAGTGGATTGTGGGTTTTGGAGAACATCAGGTGGGTTTAGGGTGGTTTTGGGGTGGATCTATGGTTTTGGCGTATTTTCTTCCAGTTTTGGGGGTGATGCCGATATTTGTTGGGGTGTTTTTGACGTGTTTTGAGGTCTCCATTAGGTTTTGTTGTGTTCTTGTTTGTCATTATGTTAAATAGGTGTGGATTGTGGGTTTTGGAGAACATCAGGTAGGTTTAGGGTGGTTTGGGGTGGATCTATGATTTTGGCGGATTTTCTTCCAGTTTTGGGGGTGATGCCGTTCTTATTTGGGGTGTTTTTGACGTTTTATGGGGTCTCTGTTTGGTTTTGTTGTGTTCTCGTTGGTCATCGTGTTGGAAAAGTGTAAATTGTGGGTTTTGGAGAACATCAGGTAGGTTTAGGGTGGTTTTGGGGTGGATCTATGGTTTTGGCGGATTTTCTTCCAGTTCTGGGGGTGATGCCGTTCTTGTTTGGGGTGTTTTTGACGTGTTTTGGGGTCTCTGTTTGGTTTTGTTGTGTTCTCGTTGGTCATCGTGTTGGAAAAGTGTAAATTGTGGGTTTTGGAGAACATCAGGTAGGTTTAGGGTGGTTTTGGGGTGGATCTATGGTTTTGGCGGATTTTCTTCCAGTTTTGGGGGTGATGCCGATATTTGTTGGGGTGTTTTTGACGTGTTTTGGGGTCTCCATTAGGTTTTGTTGTGTTCTTGTTTGTCATTCTGTTAAATAGGAGTGGATTGTGGGTTTTGGAGAACATCAGGTAGGTTTAGGGTGGTTTTGGTGTGGGTCTATGGTTTTGGGGGATTTTCTTCTAGTTTTGGGGGTGATGCCGATATTTTTTGGGGTGTTTTTGACGTGTTTTGGGGTCTCCATTAGGTTTTGTTGTGTTTCTTGTTTGTCTTTACGTTAAATAGGAGTGGATTGTGGGTTTTGGAGAACATCAGGTAGGTGTAGGGTGGTTTTGGGGTGGATCTATGGTTTTGGGGGATTTTCTTCCAGTTTTGGGGGTGATGCCATTTTTGTTTGCGGTGTTTTTTAAGGTTTTTGGGGTCTCTGTTGGGTTTTGTTGGGTTCTCGTTGGTCATCGTGTTGGACAAGTGTAAATTGTGGGTTTTGGAGAACATCAGGTAGGTTTAGGGTGGGTTTGGGGTGGATCTATGGTTTTGGCGTATTTTTCTTCCAGTTTTGGGGGTGATGCCGATATTTGTTGGGGTGTTTTTGACGTGTTTTGGGGTCTCCATTAGGTTTGTTGTGTTCTTGTTTGTCATTATGTTAAATAGGTGTGGATTGTGGGTTTTGGAGAACATCAGGTAGGTTTCGGGTGGTTTTGGTGTGGATCTATGGTTTTGGGGGATTTTCTTCCAGTTTTGGGGGTGATGCTGTTCTTGTTTGGGGTGTTTTTGACGTGTTTGGGGTCTCCATTAGGTTTGTTGTGTTCTTGTTTGTCATTATGTTAAATAGGAGTGGATTGTGGGTTTTGGAGAAGATCAGGTAGGTTTAGGGTGGTTTTGGGGTGGATCTATGGTTTTGGGGGATTTTCTTCCAGTTTTGGTGGTGATGCCATTTTTGTTTGCGGTGTTTTTAAGGTTTTTGGGGTCTCTGTTGGGTTTTGTTGGGTTCTCGTTGGTCATCGTGTTGGAAAAGTGTAAATTGTGGGTTTTGGAGAACATCAGGTAGGTTTAGGGTGGTTTTGGGGTGGGTCTATGGTTTTGGCGTATTTTCTTCCAGTTTTGGGGGTGATGCCGATATTTGTTGGGGTGTTTTTGACGTGTTTTGGGGTCTCCATTAGGTTTTGTTGGGTTCTTGTTTTTCATTATGTTAAATAGGTATGGATTGTGGGTTTTGGAGAAGATCAGGTAGGTTTAGGGTGGTTTTGGGGTGGATCTATGGTTTTGGCGGATTTTCTTCAGTTTTGGGGGTGATGCCGTTCTTGTTTGGGGTGTTTTTGACGTTTTTTGGGGTCTCTGTTGGGTTTTGTTGGGTTCTCGTTGGTCATCGTGTTGGAAAAGTGTAAATTGTGGGTTTTGGAGAACATCAGGTAGGTGTAGGGTGGTTTTGGGGTGGATCTATGGTTTTGGGGGATTTTCTTCCAGTTTTGGGGGTGATGCCATTTTTGTTTGGGGTGTTTTTTAAGGTTTTTGCGGTCTCTGTTGGGTTTTGTTGGCTTCTCGTTGGTCATCATGGTGGAAAATTTTAAATTGTGGGTTTTGTAGAATATCAGGTAGGTTTAGGGTGGTTTTGGGTGGATATATGGTACTCAGTTTTTTTTTTTTTTTGGGGGGGGGGGGATGATCCTGGACTTTTTGTGTTGTTTTTGACGTGTTTTGGGGTCTCCGTTGGTGTTTCGTTTGGTTTTCCATGGTCATCGTGTTGTAAAAGGGTTAAATTGTGGGTTTTGGAGAACTTCAGGTCGGTTTAGGGGGACTTTTCGCGTGGATTCATGGTATTTGGGGTTTTCTTCTATTTTGGAGAGTGATCCTCTCCTTTCTTCGTGTGATTTTGAAGTGTTTTGGGGTTTCCGTTGCGTTTCGTTGAGTTCCTAATGCGTTTTATGTTGGTTGGGAGAGTGCTTTGGGATTAGGAGAATATCAGGTAGGTTTAGGATGTCCTTGGGGTGGATCTATGGTATTTGGGGTTTTCTTCCAGTTTTGGGGGTGATGCCGATATTTTTTGGGGTGTTTTTGACGTGTTTTGGGGTCTCCATTAGGTTTTGTTGGGTTCTTGTTTGTCATTATGTTAAATAGGAGTGGATTGTGGGTTTTGGAGAACATCAGGTGGGTTTAGGGTGGTTTTGGGTGGATCTATGGTTTTGGCGGATTTTCTTCGAGTTTTGGGGGTGATGCCGATATTTGTTGGGTGTTTTTGACGTGTTTTGAGGTCTCCATTAGGTTTTGTTGTGTTCTTGTTTGTCATTATGTTAAATAGGTGTGGATTGTGGGTTTTGGAGAACATCAGGTAGGTTTAGGGTGGTTTTGGTGTGGGTCTATGGTTTTGGGGGATTTTCTTCCAGTTTTGGGGGTGATGCCGATATTTTTTGGGGTGTTTTTGACGTTTTTTGGGGTCTCCATTAGGTTTTGTTGTGTTCTTGTTTGTCTTTATGTTAAATAGGAGTGGATTGTGGGTTTTGGAGAACATCAGTAGGTGTAGGGTGGTTTGGGGTGGATCTATGGTTTTGGGGATTTCTTTCCAGTTTTGGGGGTGATGCCATTTTTGTTTGCGGTGTTTTTTAAGGTTTTTGGGGTCTCTGTTGGGTTTTGTTGGGTTCTCGTTGGTCATCGTGTTGGAAAAGTGTAAATTGTGGGTTTTGGAGAACATCAGGTAGGTTTAGGGTGGTTTTGGGGTGGATCTATGGTTTTGGGGGATTTTCTTCCAGTTTTGGGGGTGATGCCGATATTTGTTGGGGTGTTTTTGACGTGTTTTGGGGTCTCCATTAGGTTTTGTTGTGTTCTTGTTTGTCATTATGTTAAATAGGTGTGGATTGTGGGTTTTGGAGAACATCAGGTAGGTTTAGGGTGGTTTTGGGTGGATCTATGGTTTTGGCGTATTTTCTTCCAGTTTTGGGGTGATGCCGTTCTAGTTTGGGGTGTTTTTGACGTTTTTTGGGGTCTCTGTTTGGTTTTGTTGTGTTCTCGTTGGTCATCGTGTTGGAAAAGTGTAAATTGTTGGTTTTGGAGAACATCAGGTAGGTTTCGGGTGGTTTTGGGTGGATCTATGGTTTTGGCGGATTTTCTTCCAGTTTTGGGGGTGATGCTGTTCTTGTTTGGGGTGTTTTTGACGTGTTTTGGGGTCTCCATTAGGTTTTTGTTGTGTTCTTGTTTGTCATTATGTTAAATAGGAGTGGATTGTGGGTTTTGGAGAAGATCAGGTAGGTTTAGGGTAGTTTTGGGGTGGATCTATGGTTTTGGGGGATTTTCTTCCAGTTTTGGGTGATGCCGATATTTCTTGGGGTGTTTTTGACGTGTTTTGGAGTCTCCATTAGGTTTTGTTGTGTTCTGTTTGTCATTATGTTAATAGGAGTGGATTGTGGGTTTTGGAGAAGATCAGGTAGGTTTCGGGTGGTTTTGGGGTGGATCTATGGTTTTGGCGTATTTTCTTCCAGTTTTGGGGGTGATGCCGTTCTTGTTTGGGGTGTTTTTGACGTTTTTTGGGGTCTCTGTTGGGTTTTGTTGGGTTCTCGTTGGTCATCGTGTTGGAAAAGTGTAAATTGTGGGTTTTGGGAGAACATCAGTTAGGTGTAGGGTGGTTTTGGGGTGGATCTATGGTTTTGGTGTATTTTCTTCCAGTTTTGGGGGTGATGCCGATATTTGTTGGGGTGTTTTTGACGTGTTTTGGGGTCTCCATTAGGTTTTGTTGTGTTCTTGTTTGTCATTATGTTAAATAGGTATGGATTGTGGGTTTTGGAGAAGATCAGGTAGGTTTAGGGTGGTTTTGGGGTGGATCTATGGTTTTGGCGGATTTTCTTCGAGTTTTGGGGGTGATGCCGTTCTAGTTTGGGGTGTTTTTGACGTTTTTTGGTGTCTCTGTTGGGTTTTGTTGGGTTCTCGTTGGTCATCGTGTTGGAAAAGTGTAAATTGTGGGTTTTGGAGAACATCAGGTAGGTGTAGGGTGGTTTTGGGGTGGATCTATTATTTTGGGGGATTTTCTTCCAGTTTTGGGGTGATGCCATTTTTGTTTGGGGTGTTTTTTAAGGTTTTGGGGTCTCTGTTTGGTTTTGTTGGGTTCTCGTTGGTCATCATGGTCGAAAAGTGTAAATTGTGGGTTTTGTAGAATATCAGGTAGGTTTAGGGTGGTTTTGGGGTGGATATATGGTACTCAGTTTTTTTTTTTTTTTTTTTTTTTGGGGGGGGGGGGATGATCCTGGACTTTTTGTGTTGTTTTTGACGTGTTTTGGGGTCTCCGTTTTGTTTCATTGGGTTTTCCATGGTCATCGTGTTGTAAAAGCGTAAATTGTGGGTTTTTGGAGAACTTCAGGTAGGTTTAGGGGGACTTTTCGCGTGGATTCATGGTATTTGGGGTTTTCTTCTATTTTGGAGAGTGATCCTCTCCTTTCTTCGTGTGATTTTGAAGTGTTTTGGGGTTTCCGTTGCGTTTCGTTGAGTTCCTAATGCGTTTTATGTTGGTTGGGAGAGTGCTTTGGGATTAGGAGAACATGAGGTAGGTTTAGGGTGGTTTTGGGGTGGATCTATGGTATTTGGGGTTTTCTTCAGTTTTGGGGGTGATGCCGATATTTGTTGGGGTGTTTTTGACGTGTTTTGGGGTCTCCATTAGGTTTTGTTGGGTTCTTGTTTGTCATTATGTTAAATAGGAGTGGATTGTGGGTTTTGGAGAACATCAGGTGGGTTTAGGGTGGTTTTGGGGTGGATCTATGGTTTTGGCGGATTTTCTTCGAGTTTTGGGGGTGATGCCGTTCTTGTTTTGGGGTTGTTTTGACGTTTTTTTGGGGTCTCTGTTGGGTTTTGTTGGGTTCTCGTTGGTCATCGTGTTGGAAAAGTGTAAATTGTGGGTTTTGGAGAACATCAGTTAGGTGTAGGGTGGTTTTGGGGTGGATCTATGGTTTTGGCGGATTTTCTTCCAGTTTTGGGGGTGATGCCGTTCTTGTTTGGGGTGTTTTTGACGTTTTTTGGGGTCTCTGTTGGGTTTTGTTGTGTTCTCGTTGGTCATCGTGTTGGAAAAGTGTAAATTGTGGGTTTTGGAGAACATCAGGTAGGTTTCGGGTGGTTTTGGGGTGGATCTATGGTTTTGGGGGATTTCTCCAGTTTTGGGGGTGATGCCGATATTTTTTGGGGTGTTTTTTATGTGTTTTGGGGTCTCCATTAGGTTTTGTTGTGTTCTTGTTTGTCATTCTGTTAAATAGGAGTGGATTGTGGGTTTTGGAGAACATCAGGTAGGTTTAGGGTGGTTTTGGGGTGGATCTATGGTTTTGGGGGATTTTCTTCCAGTTTTGGGGGTGATGCCGATATTTGTTGGGGTGTTTTTGACGTGTTTTGGGGTCTCCATTAGGTTTTGTTGTGTTCTTGTTTGTCATTATGTTAAATAGGTGTGGATTGTGGGTTTTGGAGAACATCAGGTAGGTTTAGGGTGGTTTTGGGGTGGATCTATGGTTTTGGCGTATTTTCTTCCAGTTTTGGGGGTGATGCCGTTCTAGCTTGGGGTGTTTTTGACGTTTTTTGGGGTCTCTGTTTGGTTTTGTTGTGTTCTCGTTGGTCATCGTGTTGGAAAAGTGTAAATTGTTGGTTTTTGGAGAACATCAGGTAGGTTTCGGGTGGTTTTGGGGTGGATCTATGGTTTGGCGGATTTTTCTTCCAGTTTTGGGGGTGATGCTGTTCTTGTTTGGGGTGTTTTTGACGTGTTTTGGGGTCTCCATTAGGTTTTGTTGTGTTCTTGTTTGTCATTATGTTAAATAGGAGTGGATTGTGGGTTTTGGAGAAGATCAGGTAGGTTTAGGGTAGTTTTGGGGTGAATCTATGGTTTTGGGGATTTTCTTCCAGTTTTGGGGGTGATGCCGATATTTCTTGGGGTGTTTTTGACGTGTTTTGGAGTCTCCATTAGGTTTTGTTGTGTTCTTGTTTGTCATTATGTTAAATAGGAGTGGATTGTGGGTTTTGGAGAAGATCAGGTAGGTTTCGGGTGGTTTTGGGGTGGATCTATGGTTTTGGCGTATTTTCTTCCAGTTTTGGGGTGATGCCGTTCTTGTTTGGGGTGTTTTTGACGTTTTTTGGGGTCTCTGTTGGGTTTTGTTGGGTTCTCGTTGGTCATCGTGTTGGAAAAGTGTAAATTGTGGGTTTTGGAGAACATCAGTTAGGTGTAGGGTGGTTTTGGGTGGATCTATGGTTTTGGTGTATTTTCTTCCAGTTTTGGGGGTGATGCCGATATTTGTTGGGGTGTTTTTGACGTGTTTTGGGGTCTCCATTAGGTTTTGTTGTGTTCTTGTTTGTCATTATGTTAAATAGGTATGGATTGTGGGTTTTGGAGAAGATCAGGTAGGTTTAGGGTGGTTTTGGGGTGGATCTATGGTTTTGGCGGATTTTCTTCGAGTTTTGGGGGTGATGCCGTTCTAGTTTGGGGTGTTTTTGACGTTTTTTGGTGTCTCTGTTGGGTTTTGTTGGGTTCTCGTTGGTCATCGTGTTGGAAAAGTGTAAATTGTGGGTTTTGGAGAACATCAGGTAGGTGTAGGGTGGTTTTGGGGTGGATCTATTATTTTGGGGGATTTTCTTCCAGTTTTGGGGGTGATGCCATTTTTGTTTGGGGTGTTTTTTAAGGTTTTTGGGGTCTCTGTTTGGTTTTGTTGGGTTCTCGTTGGTCATCATGGTCGAAAAGTGTAAATTGTGGTTTTGTAGAATATCAGGTAGGTTTAGGGTGGTTTTGGGGTGGATATATGGTACTCAGTTTTTTTTTTTTTTTTTTTTTTGGGGGGGGGGGATGATCCTGGACTTTTTGTGTTGTTTTTGACGTGTTTTGGGGTCTCCGTTTGTTTCATTGGGTTTTCCATGGTCATCGTGTTGTAAAAGCGTAAATTGTGGGTTTTGGAGAACTTCAGGTAGGTTTAGGGGGACTTTTCGCGTGGATTCATGGTATTTGGGGTTTTCTTCTATTTTGGAGAGTGATCCTCTCCTTTCTTCGTGTGATTTTGAAGTGTTTTGGGGTTTTCCGTTGCGTTTCGTTGAGTTCCTAATGCGTTTTATGTTGGTTGGGAGAGTGCTTTGGGATTAGGAGAACATGAGGTAGGTTTAGGGTGGTTTTGGGGTGGATCTATGGTATTTGGGGTTTTCTTCCAGTTTTGGGGGTGATGCCGATATTTGTTGGGGTGTTTTTGACGTGTTTTGGGTCTCCATTAGGTTTTGTTGGGTTCTTGTTTGTCATTATGTTAAATAGGAGTGGATTGTGGGTTTTGGAGAACATCAGGTGGGTTTTGGGTGGTTTTGGGGTGGATCTATGGTTTTGGCGGATTTTCTTCGAGTTTTGGGGGTGATGCCGTTCTTGTTTGGGGTGTTTTTGACGTTTTTTGGGGTCTCTGTTGGGTTTTGTTGGGTTCGTGTTGGTCATCGTGTTGGAAAAGTGTAAATTGTGGGTTTTGGAGAAACATCAGTTAGGTGTAGGGTGGTTTTGGGGTGGATCTATGGTTTTGGCGGATTTTCTTCCAGTTTTGGGGGTGATGCCGTTCTTGTTTGGGGTGTTTTTGACGTTTTTTGGGGTCTCTGTTGGGTTTTGTTGTGTTCTCGTTGGTCATCGTGTTGGAAAAGTGTAAATTGTGGGTTTTGGAGAACATCAGGTAGGTTTCGGGTGGTTTTGGGGTGGATCTATGGTTTTGGGGGATTTTCTTCCAGTTTTGGGGGTGATGCCGATATTTTTGGGGTGTTTTTTATGTGTTTGGGGTCTCCATTAGGTTTTGTTGTGTTCTTGTTTGTCATTCTGTTAAATAGGAGTGGATTGTGGGTTTTGGAGAACATCAGGTAGGTTTAGGGTGGTTTTGGGGTGGATCTATGGTTTTGGCGTATTTTCTTCCAGTTTTGGGGGTGATGCTGATATTTTTTGGGGTGTTTTTGACGTTTTTTGGGGTCTCCATTAGGTTTTGTTGTGTTCTTGTTTGTCATTATGTTAAATAGGTGTGGATTGTGGGTTTTGGAGAACATCAGGTAGGTTTAGGGTGGTTTTGGGTGGATCTATGGTTTTGGGGATTTTCTTCCAGTTTTGGGGGTGATGCCTATATTTGTTGGGGTGTTTTTGGCGTTTTTTGGGGTCTCCATTAGGTTTTGTTGTGTTCTTGTTTGTCATTATGTTAAATAGGAGTGGATTGTGGGTTTTGGAGAACATCAGGTAGTTTAGGGTGGTTTTGGGGTGGATCTATGGTTTTGGCGGATTTTCTTCGAGTTTTGGGGGTGATGCCGTTCTTGTTTGGGGTGTTTTTGACGTTTTTTGGGGTCTCTGTTTGGTTTTGTTGTGTTCTCGTTGGTCATCGTGTTGGAAAAGTGTAAATTGTGGGTTTTGGAGAACATCAGGTAGGTTTAGGGTGGTTTTGGGGTGGATCTATGGTTTTGGGGGGATTTTCTTCCAGTTTTGGGGGTGATGCCATTTTTGTTTGGGGTCTTTTTTAAGGTTTTTGGTGTCTCTGTTTGGTTTTGTTGGCTTTCGTTGGTCATCATGGTGGAAAAGTGTAAATTGTGGGTTTTGTAGAATATCAGGTAGGTTTAGGGTGGTTTTGGGGTGGATATATGTTACTCAGTTTTTTTTTTTTTTTTTTTTTTTGGTGGGGGGGGATGATCCTGGACTTTTTGTGTTGTTTTGACGTGTTTTGGGGTCTCCGTTGTGTTTCATTTGGTTTTCCATGGTCATCGTGTTGTAAAAGGGTAAATTGTGGGTTTTGGAGAACTTCAGGTAGGTTTAGGGGGACTTTTCGCGTGGATTCATGGTATTTGGGGTTTTCTTCTATTTTGGAGAGTGATCCTCTCCTTTCTTCGTGTGATTTTGAAGTGTTTTGGGGTTTCCGTTGCGTTTCGTTGAGTTCCTAATGCGTTTTATGTTGGTTGGGAGTGTGCTTTGGGATTAGGAGAACATGAGGTAGGTTTAGGGTGGTTTTGGGGTGGATCTATGGTATTTGGGGTTTTCTTCCAGTTTTGGGGTGATGCCGTTCTTTTTTGGGTGTTTTGAACGTGTTTTGGGGTCTCCGTTGGGTTTTGTAGGGTTCTCGTTGGTCATCGTGTTGGAAAAGTGTAAATTGTGGGTTTTGGAGAACATCAGGTAGGTTTAGGGTGGTTTTGGGGGTGGATCTATGGTTTTGGCGTATTTTCTTCCAGTTTTGGGGGTGATGCCGATATTTGTTGGGGTGTTTTTGACGTGTTTTGGGGTCTCCATTAGGTTTTGGTGTGTTCTTGTTTGTCATTATGTTAAATAGGTGTGGATTGTGGGTTTTGGGAGAACATCAGGTAGGTTTAGGGTGGTTTTGGGGTGGATCTATGGTTTTGGCGTATTTTTCTTCCAGTTTTGGTGGTGATGCCGTTCTTGTTTGGGGTGTTTTTGACGTTTTTTGGGGTCTCTGTTGGGTTTTGTTGGGTTCTCGTTGGTCATCGTGTTGGAAAAGTGTAAATTGTGGGTTTTGGAGAACATCAGGTAGGTTTAGGGTGGTTTTGGGGTGGATCTATGGTTTTGGCGTATTTTCTTCCAGTTTTGGGGGTGATGCCGATATTTGTTGGGGTGTTTTTGACGTGTTTTGGGGTCTCCATTAGGTTTTGTTGGGTTCTTGTTTGTCATTATGTTAAATAGGAGTGGATTGTGGGTTTTGGAGATCATCAGGTGGGTTTAGGGTGGTTTTGGGGTGGATCTATGGTTTGGCGGATTTTCTTTCCAGTTTTGGGGGTGATGCCGATATTTTTTGGGGTGTTTTTGACGTTTTTTGCGGTCTCCATTAGGTTTTGTTGTGTTCTTGTTTGTCATTATGTTAAATAGGTGTGGATTGTGGGTTTTGGAGAACATCAGGTAGGTTTAGGGTGGTTTTGGGGTGGATCTATGGTTTTGGCGGATTTCTTCGAGTTTTGGGGGTGATGCCGTTCTTGTTTGGGGTGTTTTTGACGTTTTTTGGGGTCTCTGTTGGGTTTTGTTGTGTTCTCGTTGGTCATCGTGTTGGAAAAGTGTAAATTGTGGGTTTTGGAGAACATCAGGTAGGTTTCGGGTGGTTTTGGGGGTGGATCTATGGTTTTGGGGGATTTTCTTCCAGTTTTGGGGGTGATGCCATTTTTGTTTGGGGTGTTTTTTAAGGTTTTTGGGGTCTCTGTTTGGTTTTGTTGGCTTCTCGTTGGTCATCATGGTGGAAAAGTGTAAATTGTGGGTTTTGTAGAATATCAGGTAGGTTTAGGGTGGTTTTGGGGTGGATATATGGTACTCAGTTTTTTTTTTTTTTTTTTTTTTTTGGGGGGGGGATGATCCTGGCCTTTTTGTGTTGTTTTTGACGTGTTTTGGGGTCTCCGTTGTGTTTCATTTGGTTTTCCATGGTCATCGTGTTGTAAAAGGGTAAATTGTGGGTTTTGGAGAACTTCAGGTAGGTTTAGGGGGACTTTTCGCGTGGATTCATGGTATTTGGGGTTTTCTTCTATTTTGGAGAGTGATCCTCTCCTTTCTTCGTGTGATTTTGAAGTGTTTTGGGGTTTCCGTTGCGTTTCGTTGAGTTCCTAATGCGTTTTATGTTGGTTGGGAGTGTGCTTTGGGATTAGGAGAACATGAGGTAGGTTAGGGTGGTTTTGGGGTGGATCTATGGTATTTGGGGTTTTCTTCCAGTTTTGGGGGTGATGCCGTTCTTTTTTGGGGTGTTTTGAACGTGTTTTGGGGTCTCCGTTGGGTTTTGTAGGGTTCTCGTTGGTCATCGTGTTGGAAAAGTGTAAATTGTGGGTTTTGGAGAACATCAGGTAGGTTTAGGGTGGTTTTGGGGTGGATCTATGGTTTTGGCGTATTTTCTTCCAGTTTTGGGGGTGATGCCGATATTTGTTGGGGTGTTTTTGACGTGTTTGAGGTCTCCATTAGTTTTGTTGTGTTCTTGTTTGTCATTATGTTAAATAGATGTGGATTGTGGGTTTTGGAGAACATCAGGTAGGTTTAGGGTGGTTTTGGGGTGGATCTATGATTTTGGCGGATTTTCTTCCAGTTTTGGGGGTGATGCCGTTCTTATTTGGGTGTTTTTGACGTTTTATGGGGTCTCTGTTTGGTTTTGTTGTGTTCTCGTTGGTCATCGTGTTGGAAAAGTGTAAATTGTGGGTTTTGGGAGAACATCAGGTAGGTTTAGGGTGGTTTTGGGGTGGATCTATGGTTTTGGGGGATTTTTCTTCCAGTTTTGGGGGTTGATGCTGTTCTTGTTTGGGGTGTTTTTGACGTGTTTTGGGGTCTCCATTAGGTTTTGTTGTGTTCTTGTTTGTCATTATGTTAAATAGGAGTGATTGTGGGTTTTGGAGAAGATCAGGTAGGTTTAGGGTGGTTTTGGGGTGGATCTATGGTTTTGGGGGAATTTTCTTTCAGTTTTGGTGGTGATGCCGTTCTTGTTTGGGGTGTTTTTTTGTTTTGGTGGTGATGCCATTTTTGTTTGCGGTGTTTTTTAAGGTTTTTGGGGTCTCTGTTGGGTTTTGTTGGGTTCTCGTTGGTCATCGTGTTGGAAAAGTGTAAATTGTGGGTTTTGGAGAACATCAGGTAGGTTTAGGGTGGTTTTGGGGTGGGTCTATGGTTTTGGCGTATTTTCTTCCAGTTTTGGGGGTGATGCCGATATTTGTTGGGGTGTTTTTGACGTGTTTTGGGGTCTCCATTAGGTTTTGTTGGATTCTTGTTTGTCATTATGTTAAATAGGAGTGGATTGTGGGTTTTGGAGAACATCAGGTGGGTTTAGGGTGGTTTTGGGGTGGATCTATGGTTTTGGCGGATTTTCTTCGAGTTTTGGGGGTGATGCCGTTCTTGTTTGGGGTGTTTTTGACGTTTTTTTGGGGTCTCTGTTGGGTTTTGTTGGGTTCTCGTTGGTCATCGTGTTGTAAAAGGCTAATTGTGTGTTTTGGAGAACATCAGGTAGGTTTAGGGTGGTTTTGGGGTGGATCTATGGTTTTGGCGGATTTTCTTCCAGTTTTGGGGGTGATGCCGTTCTAGTTTGGGGTGTTTTTGACGTTTTTTGGGGTCTCTGTTTGGTTTTGTTGTGTTCTCGTTGGTCATCGTGTTGGAAAAGTGTAAATTGTTGGTTTTGGAGAACATCAGGTAGGTTTCGGGTGGTTTTGGGGTGGATCTATGGTTTTGGCGGATTTTCTTCCAGTTTTGGGGGTGATGCTGTTCTTGTTTGGGGTGTTTTTGACGTGTTTTGGGGTCTCCATTAGGTTTTGTTGTGTTCTTGTTTGTCATTATGTTAAATAGGAGTGGATTGTGGGTTTTGGAGAAGATCAGGTAGGTTTAGGGTAGTTTTGGGGTGGATCTATGGTTTTGGCGGATTTTCTTCCAGTTTTGGGGGTGATGCCGATATTTCTTGGGGTGTTTTTGACGTGTTTTGGGGTCTCCATTAGGTTTTGTTGGGTTCTTGTTTTTCATTATGTTAAATAGGTATGGATTGTGGGTTTTGGAGAAGATCAGGTAGGTTTAGGGTGGTTTTGGGGTGGATCTATGGTTTTGGCGGATTTTCTTCAAGTTTTGGGGGTGATGCCGTTCTTGTTTGGGGTGTTTTTGACGTTTTTTGGGGTCTCTGTTGGGTTTTGTTGGGTTCTCGTTGGTCATCGTGTTGGAAAAGTGTAAATTGTGGGTTTTGGAGAACATCAGGTAGGTGTAGGGTGGTTTTGGGGTGGATCTATGGTTTTGGGGGATTTTCTTCCAGTTTTGGGGGTGATGCCATTTTTGTTTGGGGTGTTTTTTAAGGTTTTTGCGGTCTCTGTTGGGTTTTGTTGGCTTCTCGTTGGTCATCATGGTGGAAAAGTTTAAATTGTGGGTTTTGTAGAATATCAGGTAGGTTTAGGGTGGTTTTGGGGTGGATATATGGTACTCAGTTTTTTTTTTTTTTTTTTTTTTTGGGGGGGGGATGATCCTGGACTTTTTGTGTTGTTTTTGACGTGTTTTGGGGTCTCCGTTGTGTTTCTTTTGGTTTTCCATGGTCATCGTGTTGTAAAAGGGTAAATTGTGGGTTTTGGAGAACTTCAGGTAGGTTTAGGGGGACTTTTCGCGTGGATTCATGGTATTTGGGGTTTTCTTCTATTTTGGAGAGTGATCCTCTCCTTTCTTCGTGTGATTTTGAAGTGTTTTGGGGTTTCCGTTGCGTTTCGTTGAGTTCCTAATGCGTTTTATGTTGGTTGGGAGAGTGCTTTGGGATTAGGAGAACATGAGGTAGGTTTAGGGTGGTTTTGGGGTGGATCTATGGTATTTGGGGTTTTCTTCCAGTTTTGGGGGTGATGCCGATATTTTTTGGGGTGTTTTTGACGTGTTTTGGGGTCTCCATTAGGTTTTGTTGGATTCTTGTTTGTCATTATGTTAAATAGGAGTGGATTGTGGGTTTTGGAGAACATCAGGTGGGTTTAGGGTGGTTTTGGGGTGGATCTATGGTTTTGGCGGATTTTCTTCGAGTTTTGGGGGTGATGCCGTTCTTGTTTGGGGTGTTTTTGACGTTTTTTGGGGTCTCTGTTGGGTTTTGTTGGGTTCTCGTTGGTCATCGTGTTGTAAAAGGCTAATTGTGTGTTTTGGAGAACATCAGGTAGGTTTAGGGTGGTTTTGTGGTGGATCTATTGTTTTGGTGTATTTTTTTCCAGTTTTGGGGGTGATGCCGATATTTGTTGGGGTGTTTTTGACGTGTTTTGGGGTCTCCATTAGGTTTTGTTGTGTTCTTGTTGGTCATTATGTTAAATAGGAGTGGATTGTGGGTTTTGGAGAACATCAGGTAGGTTTCGGGTGGTTTTGGGGTGGATCTATGGTTTTGGCGGATTTTCTTACAGTTTTGGGGGTGATGCCGTTCTTGTTTGGGGTGTTTTTGACGTTTTTTGGGGTCTCTGTTGGGTTTTGTTGGGTTCTCGTTGGTCATCGTGATGGAAAAGAGTAATTTGTTGGTTTTGGAGAACATCAGGTAGGTTTAGGGTGGTTTTGGGGTGGATCTATGGTTTTGGCGTATTTTCTTCCAGTTTTGGGGGTGATGCCGATATTTCTTGGGGTGTTTTTGACGTGTTTTGGGGTCTCCATTAGGTTTTGTTGTGTTCTTGTTTGTCATTATGTTAAATAGGAGTGGATTGTGGGTTTTGGATAACATCAGGTGGGTTTAGGGTGGTTTTGGGGTGGATCTATGGTTTTGGCGGATTTTCTTCCAGTTTTGGGGGTGTTGCCGTTCTAGTTTGGGGTGTTTTTGACGTTTTTTGGGGTCTCTGTTGGGTTTTGTTGGGTTCTCGTTGGTCATCGTGTTGGAAAAGGGTACATTGTGGGTTTTGGAGAACATCAGGTAGGTTTCGGGTGGTTTTGGGGTGGATCTATGGTTTTGGCGGATTTTCTTCCAGTTTTGGGGGTGATGCCGATATTTTTTGTGGTGTTTTTGACGTTTTTTGGGGTCTCTGTTGGGTTTTGTTGGGTTCTCGTTGGTCATCGTGATGGAAAAGTGTAATTTGTGGGTTTTGGAGAACATCAGGTAGGTTTCGGGTGGTTTTGGGGTGGATCTATGGTTTTGGCGTATTTTCTTCCAGTTTTGGGGGTGATGCTGTTCTTGTTTGGGGTGTTTTTGACGTGTTTTGGTGTCTCCATTAGGTTTTGTTGTGTTCTTGTTTGTCATTATGTTAAATAGGAGTGGATTGTGGGTTTTGGAGAACATCAGGTAGGTTTAGGGTGGTTTTGGTGTGGGTCTATGGTTTTGGGGGATTTTCTTCCAGTTTTGGGGGTGATGCCGATATTTTTTGGGGTGTTTTTGACGTGTTTCGGGGTCTCCATTAGGTTTTGTTGTGTTCTTGTTTGTCTTTATGTTAAATAGGAGTGGATTGTGGGTTTTGGAGAACATCAGGTAGGTGTAGGGTGGTTTTGGGGTGGATCTATGGTTTTGGGGGATTTTCTTCCAGTTTTGGGGGTGATGCCATTTTTGTTTGCGGTGTTTTTTAAGGTTTTTGGGGTCTCTGTTGGGTTTTGTTGGGTTCTCGTTGGTCATCGTGTTGGAAAAGGGTAAATTGTGGGTTTTGGAGAAGATCAGGTAGGTTTAGGGTGGTTTTGGTGTGGATCTATGGTTTTGGGGGATTTTCTTCCAGTTTTGGGGGTGATGCCGATATTTGTTGGGGTGTTTTTGACGTGTTTTGGGGTCTCCATTAGGTTTTGTTGTGTTCTTGTTTGTCATTATGTTAAATAGGTGTGGATTGTGGGTTTTGGAGAACATCAGGTAGGTTTAGGGTGGTTTTGGGGTGGATCTATGGTTTTGGCGGATTTTCTTCCAGTTTTGGGGGTGATGCCGTTCTAGTTTGGGGTGTTTTTGACGTTTTTTGGGGTCTCTGTTTGGTTTTGTTGTGTTCTCGTTGGTCATCGTGTTGGAAAAGTGTAAATTGTTGGTTTTGGAGAACATCAGGTAGGTTTCGGGTGGTTTTGGGGTGGATCTATGGTTTTGGCGGATTTTCTTCCAGTTTTGGGGGTGATGCTGTTCTTGTTTGGGGTGTTTTTGACGTGTTTTGGGGTCTCCATTAGGTTTTGTTGTGTTCTTGTTTGTCATTATGTTAAATAGGAGTGGATTGTGGGTTTTGGAGAAGATCAGGTAGGTTTAGGGTAGTTTTGGGGTGGATCTATGGTTTTGGCGGATTTTCTTCCAGTTTTGGGGGTGATGCCGATATTTCTTGGGGTGTTTTTGACGTGTTTTGGAGTCTCCATTAGGTTTTGTTGTGTTCTTGTTTGTCATTATGTTAAATAGGAGTGGATTGTGGGTTTTGGAGAAGATCAGGTAGGTTTCGGGTGGTTTTGGGGTGGATCTATGGTTTTGGCGTATTTTCTTCCAGTTTTGGGGGTGATGCCGTTCTTGTTTGGGGTGTTTTTGACGTTTTTTGGGGTCTCTGTTGGGTTTTGTTGGGTTCTCGTTGGTCATCGTGTTGGAAAAGTGTAAATTGTGGGTTTTGGAGAACATCAGGTAGGTGTAGGGTGGTTTTGGGGTGGATCTATTATTTTGGGGGATTTTCTTCCAGTTTTGGGGGTGATGCCATTTTTGTTTGGGGTGTTTTTTAAGGTTTTTGGGGTCTCTGTTTGGTTTTGTTGGGTTCTCGTTGGTCATCATGGTGGAAAAGTGTAAATTGTGGGTTTTGTAGAATATCAGGTAGGTTTAGGGTGGTTTTGGGGTGGATATATGGTACTCAGTTTTTTTTTTTTTTTTTTTTTTTGGGGGGGGGGGATGATCCTGGACTTTTTGTGTTGTTTTTGACGTGTTTTGGGGTCTCCGTTTTGTTTCATTGGGTTTTCCATGGTCATCGTGTTGTAAAAGCGTAAATTGTGGGTTTTGGAGAACTTCAGGTCGGTTTAGGGGGACTTTTCGCGTGGATTCATGGTATTTGGGGTTTTCTTCTATTTTGGAGAGTGATCCTCTCCTTTCTTCGTGTGATTTTGAAGTGTTTTGGGGTTTCCGTTGCGTTTCGTTGAGTTCCTAATGCGTTTTATGTTGGTTGGGAGAGTGCTTTGGGATTAGGAGAACATGAGGTAGGTTTAGGGTGTCCTTGGGGTGGATCTATGGTATTTGGGGTTTTCTTCCAGTTTTGGGGGTGATGCCGATATTTTTTGGGGTGTTTTTGACGTGTTTTGGGGTCTCCATTAGGTTTTGTTGGGTTCTTGTTTGTCATTATGTTAAATAGGAGTGGATTGTGGGTTTTGGAGAACATCAGGTGGGTTTAGGGTGGTTTTGGGGTGGATCTATGGTTTTGGCGGATTTTCTTCCAGTTTTGGGGGTGATGCCGATATTTGTTGGGGTGTTTTTGACGTGTTTTGAGGTCTCCATTAGGTTTTGTTGTGTTCTTGTTTGTCATTATGTTAAATAGGTGTGGATTGTGGGTTTTGGAGAACATCAGGTAGGTTTAGGGTGGTTTTGGGGTGGATCTATGGTTTTGGCGGATTTTCTTCCAGTTTTGGGGGTGATGCCGTTCTTGTTTGGGGTGTTTTTGACGTTTTTTGGGGTCTCTGTTGGGTTTTGTTGGGTTCTCGTTGGTCATCGTGTTGGAAAAGTGTAAATTGTGGGTTTTGGAGAACATCAGGTAGGTTTAGGGTGGTTTTGGAGTGGATCTATGGTTTTGGCGGATTTTCTTCCAGTTTTGGGGGTGATGCCGTTCTTGTTTGGGGTGTTTTTGACGTGTTTTGGGGTCTCTGTTGGGTTTTGTTGTGTTCTCGTTGGTCATCGTGTTGTAAAAGTGTAAATTGTGGGTTTTGGAGAACATCAGGTAGGTTTCGGGTGGTTTTGGGGTGGATCTATGGTTTTGGGGGATTTTCTTCCAGTTTTGGGGGTGATGCCGATATTTTTTGGGGTGTTTTTTATGTGTTTTGGGGTCTCCATTAGGTTTTGTTGTGTTCTTGTTTGTCATTCTGTTAAATAGGAGTGGATTGTGGGTTTTGGAGAACATCAGGTAGGTTTAGGGTGGTTTTGGGGTGGATCTATGGTTTTGGCGTATTTTCTTCCAGTTTTGGGGGTGATGCTGATATTTTTTGGGGTGTTTTTGACGTTTTTTGGGGTCTCCATTAGGTTTTGTTGTGTTCTTGTTTGTCATTATGTTAAATAGGTGTGGATTGTGGGTTTTGGAGAACATCAGGTAGGTTTAGGGTGGTTTTGGGGTGGATCTATGGTTTTGGCGGATTTTCTTCCAGTTTTGGGGGTGATGCCTATATTTGTTGGGGTGTTTTTGGCGTTTTTTGGGGTCTCCATTAGGTTTTGTTGTGTTCTTGTTTGTCATTATGTTAAATAGGAGTGGATTGTGGGTTTTGGAGAACATCAGGTAGGTTTAGGGTGGTTTTGGGGTGGATCTATGGTTTTGGCGGATTTTCTTCGAGTTTTGGGGGTGATGCCGTTCTTGTTTGGGGTGTTTTTGACGTTTTTTGGGGTGTCTGTTTGGTTTTGTTGTGTTCTCGTTGGTCATCGTGTTGGAAAAGTGTAAATTGTGGGTTTTGGAGAACATCAGGTAGGTTTAGGGTGGTTTTGGGGTGGATCTATGGTTTTGGGGGATTTTCTTCCAGTTTTGGGGGTGATGCCGTTTTTGTTTGGGGTCTTTTTTAAGGTTTTTGGTGTCTCTGTTTGGTTTTGTTGGCTTCTCGTTGGTCATCATGGTGGAAAAGTGTAAATTGTGGGTTTTGTAGAATATCAGGTAGGTTTAGGGTGGTTTTGGGGTGGATATATGGTACTCAGTTTTTTTTTTTTTTTTTTTTTTTTTGGGGGGGGGGATGATCCTGGACTTTTTGTGTTGTTTTTGACGTGTTTTGGGGTCTCCGTTGTGTTTCATTTGGTTTTCCATGGTCATCGTGTTGTAAAAGGGTAAATTGTGGGTTTTGGAGAACTTCAGGTAGGTTTAGGGGGACTTTTCGCGTGGATTCATGGTATTTGGGGTTTTCTTCTATTTTGGAGAGTGATCCTCTCCTTTCTTCGTGTGATTTTGAAGTGTTTTGGGGTTTCCGTTGCGTTTCGTTGAGTTCCTAATGCGTTTTATGTTGGTTGGGAGTGTGCTTTGGGATTAGGAGAACATCAGGTAGGTTTAGGGTGGTTTTGGGGTGGATCTATGGTATTTGGGGTTTTCTTCCAGTTTTGGGGGTGATGCCGTTCTTTTTTGGGGTGTTTTTAACGTGTTTTGGGGTCTCCGTTGGGTTTTGTAGGGTTCTCGTTGGTCATCGTGTTGGAAAAGTGTAAATTGTGGGTTTTGGAGAACATCAGGTAGGTTTAGGGTGTTTTTGGGGTGGATCTATGGTTTTGGCGTATTTTCTTCCAGTTTTGGGGGTGATGCCGATATTTGTTGGGGTGTTTTTGACGTGTTTTGGGGTCTCCATTAGGTTTTGTTGTGTTCTTGTTTGTCATTATGTTAAATAGGTGTGGATTGTGGGTTTTGGAGAACATCAGGTAGGTTTAGGGTGGTTTTGGGGTGGATCTATGGTTTTGGCGTATTTTCTTCCAGTTTTGGTGGTGATGCCGTTCTTGTTTGGGGTGTTTTTGACGTTTTTTGGGGTCTCTGTTGGGTTTTGTTGGGTTCTCGTTGGTCATCGTGTTGGAAAAGTGTAAATTGTGGGTTTTGGAGAACATCAGGTAGGTTTAGGGTGTTTTTGGGGTGGATCTATGGTTTTGGCGTATTTTCTTCCAGTTTTGGGGGTGATGCCGATATTTGTTGGGGTGTTTTTGACGTGTTTTGGGGTCTCCATTAGGTTTTGTTGTGTTCTTGTTTGTCATTATGTTAAATAGGAGTGGATTGTGGGTTTTGGAGATCATCAGGTGGGTTTAGGGTGGTTTTGGGGTGGATCTATGGTTTTGGCGGATTTTCTTCCAGTTTTGGGGGTGATGCCGATATTTTTTGGGGTGTTTTTGACGTTTTTTGCGGTCTCCATTAGGTTTTGTTGTGTTCTTGTTTGTCATTATGTTAAATAGGTGTGGATTGTGGGTTTTGGAGAACATCAGGTAGGTTTAGGGTGGTTTTGGGGTGGATCTATGGTTTTGGCGGATTTTCTTCGAGTTTTGGGGGTGATGCCGTTCTTGTTTGGGGTGTTTTTGACGTTTTTTGGGGTCTCTGTTGGGTTTTGTTGTGTTCTCGTTGGTCATCGTGTTGGAAAAGTGTAAATTGTGGGTTTTGGAGAACATCAGGTAGGTGTAGGGTGGTTTTGGGGTGGATCTATTATTTTGGGGGATTTTCTTCCAGTTTTGGGGGTGATGCCATTTTTGTTTGGGGTGTTTTTTAAGGTTTTTGGGGTCTCTGTTTGGTTTTGTTGGCTTCTCGTTGGTCATCATGGTGGAAAAGTGTAAATTGTGGGTTTTGTAGAATATCAGGTAGGTTTAGGTTGGTTTTGGGGTGGATATATGGTACTCAGTTTTTTTTTTTTTTTTTTTTGGGGGGGGGGGGGATGATCCTGGACTTTTTGTGTTGTTTTTGACGTGTTTTGGGGTCTCCATTAGGTTTTGTTGTGTTCTTGTTTGTCATTATGTTAAATAGGTGTGGATTGTGGGTTTTGGAGAACATCAGGTAGGTTTAGGGTGGTTTTGGGGTGGATCTATGGTTTTGGCGGATTTTCTTCCAGTTTTGGGGGTGATGCCTATATTTGTTGGGGTGTTTTTGGCGTTTTTTGGGGTCTCCATTAGGTTTTGTTGTGTTCTTGTTTGTCATTATGTTAAATAGGAGTGGATTGTGGGTTTTGGAGAACATCAGGTAGGTTTAGGGTGGTTTTGGGGTGGATCTATGGTTTTGGCGGATTTTCTTCGAGTTTTGGGGGTGATGCCGTTCTTGTTTGGGGTGTTTTTGACGTTTTTTGGGGTGTCTGTTTGGTTTTGTTGTGTTCTCGTTGGTCATCGTGTTGGAAAAGTGTAAATTGTGGGTTTTGGAGAACATCAGGTAGGTTTAGGGTGGTTTTGGGGTGGATCTATGGTTTTGGGGGATTTTCTTCCAGTTTTGGGGGTGATGCCGTTTTTGTTTGGGGTCTTTTTTAAGGTTTTTGGTGTCTCTGTTTGGTTTTGTTGGCTTCTCGTTGGTCATCATGGTGGAAAAGTGTAAATTGTGGGTTTTGTAGAATATCAGGTAGGTTTAGGGTGGTTTTGGGGTGGATATATGGTACTCAGTTTTTTTTTTTTTTTTTTTTTTGGGGGGGGGGATGATCCTGGACTTTTTTGTTTTTGACGTGTTTTGGGGTCTCCGTTGTGTTTCATTTGGTTTTCCATGGTCATCGTGTTGTAAAAGGGTAAATTGTGGGTTTTGGAGAACTTCAGGTAGTTTAGGGGGACTTTTCGCGTGGATTCATGGTATTTGGGGTTTTCTTCTATTTTGGAGAGTGATCCTCTCCTTTCTTCGTGTGATTTTGAAGTGTTTTGGGGTTTCCGTTGCGTTTCGTTGAGTTCCTAATGCGTTTTATGTTGGTTGGGAGTGTGCTTTGGGATTAGGAGAACATCAGGTAGGTTTAGGGTGGTTTTGGGGTGGATCTATGGTATTTGGGGTTTTCTTCCAGTTTTGGGGGTGATGCCGTTCTTTTTGGGGTGTTTTTAACGTGTTTTGGGTCTCCGTTGGGTTTTGTAGGGTTCTCGTTGGTCATCGTGTTGGAAAAGTGTAAATTGTGGGTTTTGGAGAACATCAGGTAGGTTTAGGGTGGTTTTGGGGTGATCTATGGTTTTGGCGTATTTCTTCCAGTTTTGGGGGTGATGCCGATATTTGTTGGGGTGTTTTTGACGTGTTTTTGGGGTCTCCATTAGGTTTTGTTGTGTTCTTGTTTGTCATTATGTTAAATAGGTGTGGATTGTGGGTTTTGGAGAACATCAGGTAGGTTTAGGGTGGTTTTGGGGTGGATCTATGGTTTTGGCGTATTTTCTTCCAGTTTTGGTGGTGATGCCGTTCTTGTTTGGGGTGTTTTTGACGTTTTTTGGGGTCTCTGTTGGGTTTTGTTGGGTTCTCGTTGGTCATCGTGTTGGAAAAGTGTAAATTGTGGGTTTTGGAGAACATCAGGTAGGTTTAGGGTGGTTTTGGGGTGGATCTATGGTTTTGGCGTATTTTCTTCCAGTTTTGGGGGTGATGCCGATATTTGTTGGGGTGTTTTTGACGTGTTTTGGGGTCTCCATTAGGTTTTGTTGTGTTCTTGTTTGTCATTATGTTAAATAGGAGTGGATTGTGGGTTTTGGAGATCATCAGGTGGGTTTAGGGTGGTTTTGGGGTGGATCTATGGTTTTGGCGGATTTTCTTCCAGTTTTGGGGGTGATGCCGATATTTTTTGGGGTGTTTTTGACGTTTTTGCGGTCTCCATTAGGTTTTGTTGTGTTCTTGTTTGTCATTATGTTAAATAGGTGTGGATTGTGGGTTTTGGAGAACATCAGGTAGGTTTAGGGTGGTTTTGGGGTGGATCTATGGTTTTGGCGGATTTTCTTCGAGTTTTGGGGGTTGATGCCGTTCTTGTTTGGGGTGTTTTGACGTTTTTTGGGGTCTCTGTTGGGTTTTGTTGTGTTCTCGTTGGTCATCGTGTTGGAAAAGTGTAATTGTGGTTTTGGAGAACATCAGGTAGGTGTAGGGTGGTTTTGGGGTGGATCTATTATTTTGGGGGATTTTCTTCCAGTTTTGGGGGTGATGCCATTTTTGTTTGGGGTGTTTTTTAAGGTTTTTGGGGTCTCTGTTTGGTTTTGTTGGCTTCTCGTTGGTCATCATGGTGGAAAAGTGTAAATTGTGGGTTTTGTAGAATATCAGGTAGGTTTAGGTTGGTTTTGGGGTGGATATATGGTACTCAGTTTTTTTTTTTTTTTTTTTTTTTGGGGGGGGGGGGGATGATCTGGACTTTTTGTGTTGTTTTTGACGTGTTTTGGGGTCTCCGTTGTGTTTCATTTGGTTTTCCATGGTCATCGTGTTGTAAAAGGGTAAATTGTGGGTTTTGGAGAACTTCAGGTAGGTTTAGGGGGACTTTTCGCGTGGATTCATGGTATTTGGGGTTTTCTTCTATTTTGGAGAGTGATCCTCTCCTTTCTTCGTGTGATTTTGAAGTGTTTTGGGGTTTCCGTGCGTTTCGTTGAGTTCCTAATGCGTTTTATGTTGGTTGGGAGTGTGCTTTGGGATTAGGAGAACATCAGGTAGGTTTAGGGTGTCCTTGGGGTGGATCTATGGTATTTGGGGTTTTCTTCCAGTTTTGGGGGTGATGCCGTTCTTTTTTGGGGTGTTTTGAACGTGTTTTGGGTCTCCGTTGGGTTTTGTAGTGTTCTCGTTGGTCATCGTGTTGGAAAAGTGTAAATTGTGGGTTTTGGAGACATCAGGTAGGTTTCGGGTGGTTTTGGTGTGGATCTATGGTTTTGGCGTATTTTCTTCCAGTTTTGGGGGTGATGCCGATATTTGTTGGGGTGTTTTTGACGTGTTTTGGGGTCTCCATTAGGTTTGTTGTGTTCTTGTTTGTCATTATGTTAAATAGGTGTGGATTGTGGTTTTGGAGAACATCAGGTAGGTTTAGGGTGGTTTTGGGGTGGATCTATGGTTTTGGCGGATTTTCTTCCAGTTTTGGGGGTGATGCCTATATTTGTTGGGGTGTTTTTGGCGTTTTTGGGGTCTCCATTAGGTTTTGTTGTGTTCTTGTTTGTCATTATGTTAAATAGGAGTGGATTGTGGGTTTTGGAGAACATCAGGTAGGTTTAGGGTGGTTTTGGGGTGGATCTATGGTTTTGGCGGATTTTCTTCGAGTTTTGGGGGTGATGCCGTTCTTGTTTGGGGTGTTTTTGACGTTTTTTGGGTCTCTGTTTGGTTTTGTTGTGTTCTCGTTGGTCATCGTGTTGGAAAAGTGTAAATTGTGGGTTTTGGAGAACATCAGGTAGGTTTAGGGTGGTTTTGGGTGGGATCTATGGTTTTGGGGGATTTTCTTCCAGTTTTGGGGGTGATGCCATTTTTGTTTGGGGTTGTTTTTTAAGGTTTTTGGTGTCTCTGTTTGGTTTTGTTGGCTTCTCGTTGGTCATCATGGTGGAAAAGTGTAAATTGTGGGTTTTGTAGAATATCAGGTAGGTTTAGGGTGGTTTTGGGGTGGATATATGGTACTCAGTTTTTTTTTTTTTTTTTTTTTTTTTTGGGGGGGATGATCCTGGACTTTTTGTGTTGTTTTTGACGTGTTTTGGGGTCTCCGTTGTGTTTCATTTGGTTTTCCATGGTCATCGTGTGTAAAAGGGTAAATTGTGGGTTTTGGAGAACTTCAGGTAGGTTTAGGGGGACTTTTCGCGTGGATTCATGGTATTTGGGGTTTTCTTCTATTTTGGAGAGTGATCCTCTCCTTTCTTCGGGTGATTTTGAAGTGTTTGGGGTTTCCGTTGCGTTTCGTTGAGTTCCTAATGCGTTTTATGTTGGTTGGGAGTGTGCTTTGGGATTAGGAGAACATCAGGTAGGTTTAGGGTGTCCTTGGGGTGGATCTATGGTATTTGGGGTTTTCTTCCAGTTTTGGGGGTGATGCCGTTCTTTTTTGGGGTGTTTTTAACGTGTTTTGGGGTCTCCGTTGGGTTTTGTAGGGTTCTCGTTGGTCATCGTGTTGGAAAAGTGTAAATTGTGGGTTTTGGAGAAGATCAGGTAGGTTTCGGGTGGTTTTGGGGTGGATCTATGGTTTTGGCGTATTTTCTTCCAGTTTTGGGGGTGATGCCGATATTTGTTGGGGTGTTTTTGACGTGTTTTGGGGTCTCCATTAGGTTTTGTTGTGTTCTTGTTTGTCATTATGTTAAATAGGTGTGGGATTGTGGGTTTTGGAGAACATCAGGTAGGTTTAGGGTGGTTTTGGGGTGGATCTATGGTTTTGGCGGATTTTCTTCCAGTTTTGGTGGTGATGCCGTTCTTGTTTGGGGTCTTTTTGACGTTTTTTGGGGTCTCCGTTGGTTTTGTTGTGTTCTCGTTGGTCATCGTGTTGGAAAAGTGTAAATTGTGGGTTTTGGAGAACATCAGGTAGGTTTAGGGTGGTTTTGGGGTGGATCTATGGTTTTGGCGTATTTTCTTCCAGTTTTGGGGGTGATACCGATATTTTCTGGGGTGTTTTTGACGTGTTTTGGGGTCTCCATTAGGTTTTGTTGTGTTCTTGTTTGTCATTATGTTAAATAGGAGTGGATTGTGGGTTTTGGAGAACATCAGGTGGGTTTAGGGTTGTTTTGGGGTGGATCTATGGTTTTGGCGGATTTTCTTCCAGTTTTGGGGGTGATGCCGATATTTGTTGGGGTGTTTTTGACGTTTTTTGGGGTCTCCATTAGGTTTTGTTGTGTTCTTGTTTGTCATTATGTTAAATAGGAGTGGATTGTGGGTTTTGGAGAACATCAGGTAGGTTTAGTGTGGTTTTGGGGTGGATCTATGGTTTTGGCGGATTTTCTTCGAGTTTTGGGGGTGATGCCGTTCTTGTTTGGGGTGTTTTTGACGTTTTTTGGGGTGTCTGTTTGGTTTTGTTGTGTTCTCGGTGGTCATCGTGTTGGAAAAGTGTAAATTGTGGTTTTGGAGAACATCAGGTAGGGTTTAGGGTGGTTTTGGGGTGGATCTATGGTTTTGGGGGATTTTCTTCCAGTTTTGGGGGTGATGCCATTTTTGTTTGGGGTGTTTTTTAAGGTTTTTGGTGTCTCTGTTTGGTTTTGTTGGCTTCTCGTTGGTCATCATGGTGGAAAAGTGTAAATTGTGGGTTTTGTAGAATATCAGGTAGGTTTAGGGTGGTTTTGGGGTGGATATATGGTACTCAGTTTTTTTTTTTTTTTTTTTTTTTTGGGGGGGGGGATGATCCTGGACTTTTTGTGTGTTTTTGACGTGTTTTGGGGGTCTCCGTTGTGTTTCATTTGGTTTTCCATGTCATCGTGTTGTAAAAGGGTAAATTGTGGGTTTTGGAGAACTTCAGGTAGGTTTAGGGGGACTTTTCGCGTGGATTCATGGTATTTGGGGTTTTCTTCTATTTTGGAGAGTGATCCTCTCCTTTCTTCGTGTGATTTTGAAGTGTTTTGGGGTTTCCGTTGCGTTCGTTGAGTTCCTAATGCGTTTTATGTTGGTTGGGAGTGTGCTTTGGGGATTAGGAGAACATCAGGTAGGTTTAGGGTGGTTTTGGGGTGGATCTATGGTATTTGGGGTTTTCTTCCAGTTTTGGGGGTGATGCCGTTCTTTTTTGGGGTGTTTTTAACGTGTTTGGGTCTCCGTTGGGTTTTGTAGGGTTCTCGTTGGTCATCGTGTTGGAAAAGTGGTAAAATTGTGGGTTTTGGAGAAGATCAGGTAGGTTTAGGGTGGTTTTGGGGTGGATCTATGGTTTTGGCGTATTTTCTTCCAGTTTTTGGGGGTGATGCCGATATTTGTTGGGTGTTTTTGACGTGTTTTGGGGTCTCCATTAGGTTTTGTTGTGTTCTTGTTTGTCATTATGTTAAATAGGTGTGGATTGTGGGTTTTGGAGAACATCAGGTAGGTTTAGGGTGGTTTTGGGGTGGATCTATGGTTTTGGCGTATTTTCTTCCAGTTTTGGTGGTGATGCCGTTCTTGTTTGGGGTGTTTTTGACGTTTTTTGGGGTCTCTGTTGGGTTTTGTTGGGTTCTCGTTGGTCATCGTGTTGGAAAAGTGTAAATTGTGGGTTTTGGAGAACATCAGGTAGGTTTAGGGTGGTTTTGGGGTGGATCTATGGTTTTGGGGGATTTTCTTCCAGTTTTGGGGGTGATGCCGATATTTGTTGGGGTGTTTTTGACGTGTTTTGGGTCTCCATTAGGTTTTGTTGTGTTCTTGTTTGTCATTATGTTAAATAGGAGTGGATTGTGGTTTGGGAGATCATCAGGTGGGTTTAGGGTGGTTTGGGGTGGATCTATGGTTTGGCGGATTTTCTTCCAGTTTTGGGGGTGATGCCGATATTTTTTGGGGTGTTTTTGACGTTTTTTGGGGTCTCCATTAGGTTTTGTTGTGTTCTTGTTTGTCATTATTGTAAATAGGTGTGATTGTGGGTTTTGGAGAACATCAGGTAGGTTTAGGGTGGTTTTGGGGTGGATCTATGGTTTTGGCGGATTTTCTTCCAGTTTTGGGGGTGATGCCGTTCTTGTTTGGGGTGTTTTTGACGTTTTTTGGGTCTCTGTTGGGTTTTGTTGTGTTCTCGTTGGTCATCGTGTTGGAAAAGTGTAAATTGTGGGTTTTGTAGAATATCAGGTAGGTTTAGGGTGGTTTTGGGGTGGATATATGGTACTCAGTTTTTTTTTTTTTTTTTTTGGGGGGGGGGGGGATGATCCTGGAATTTTTGTGTTGTTTTTGACGTGTTTTGGGGTTTCCGTTGTGTTTCATTTGGTTTTCCATGGTCATCGTGTTGTAAAAGGGTAAATTGTGGGTTTTGGAGAACTTCAGGTAGGTTTAGGGGGACTTTTCGCGTGGATTCATGGTATTTGGGTTTTCTTCTATTTGGAGAGTGATCCTCTCCTTTCTTCGTGTGATTTTGAAGTGTTTTGGGGTTTCCGTTGCGTTTCGTTGAGTTCCTAATGCGTTTTATGTTGGTTGGAGTGTGCTTTGGGATTAGGAGAACATCAGGTAGTTTAGGGTGTCCTTGGGGTGGATCTATGGTATTTGGGGTTTTCTTCCAGTTTGGGGTTGATGCCGTTCTTTTTTGGGGTGTTTTTAACGTGTTTGGGGTCTCCGTTGGGTTTTGTAGGGTTCTCGTTGGTCATCGTGTTGGAAAAGTGTAAATTGTGGGTTTTGGAGAAGATCAGGTAGGTTTAGGGTGGTTTTGGGGGTGGATCTATGGTTTTGGCGTATTTTCTTCCAGTTTTGGGGTGATGCCGATATTTGTTGGGGTGTTTTTGACGTGTTTTGGGTCTCCATTAGGTTTTGTTGTGTTCTTGTTTGTCATTATGTTAAATAGGTGTGGATTGTGGGTTTTGGAGAACATCAGGTAGGTTTAGGGGTGGTTTGGGGTGGATCTATGGTTTTGGCGGATTTCTTCCAGTTTTGGGGGTGATGCCGATATTTTGTTGGGGTGTTTTTTGACGTGTTTGGTCTCTATTAGGTTTTGTTGTGTTCTTGTTTGTCATTATGTTAAATAGGTGTGGATTGTGGGTTTTGGAGACATCAGGTAGGTTTCGGGTGGTTTTGGGGTGGATCTATGGTTTTGGCGGATTTTCTTCCAGTTTTTGGGGGTGATGCCTATATTTGTTGGGGTGTTTTTGACGTTTTTTGGGGTCTCCATTAGGTTTTGTTTGTGTTCTTGTTTGTCATTATGTTAAATAGGAGTGGATTGTGGGTTTTGGAGAACATCAGGTAGGTTTAGGGTGGTTTTGGGGTGGATCTATGGTTTGGCGGATTTTCTTCGAGTTTTGGGGGGTGATGCCGTCTTGTTTGGGGTGTTTTTGACGTTTTTTGGGGTCTCTGTTGGGTTTTGTTGTGTTCTCGTTGGTCATCGTGTTTGGAAAAGTGTAAATTGTGGGTTTTGGAGAACATCAGGTAGGTGTAGGGTGGTTTTGGGGTGGATCTATTATTTTGGGGGATTTTCTTCCAGTTTTGGGGGTGATGCCATTTTTGTTTGGGGTGTTTTTTAAGGTTTTTGGGTCTCTGTTTGGTTTTGTTGGCTTCTCGTTGGTCATCATGGTGGAAAAGTGTAAATTGTGGGTTTTGTAGAATATCAGGTAGGTTTAGGGTGGTTTTGGGGTGGATATATGGTACTCAGTTTTTTTTTTTTTTTTTTTTTTTGGGGGGGGGGATGATCCTGGACTTTTTGTGTTGTTTTTGACGTGTTTTGGGGTCTCCGTTGTGTTTCATTTGGTTTTCCATGGTCATCGTTTTGTAAAAGGGTAAATTGTGGGTTTTGGAGAACTTCAGGTAGGTTTAGGGGGACTTTTCGCGTGGATTCATGGTATTTGGGGTTTTCTTCTATTTTGGAGAGTGATCCTCTCCTTTCTTCGTGTGATTTTGAAGTGTTTTGGGGTTTCCGTTGCGTTTCGTTGAGTTCCTAATGCGTTTTATGTTGGTTGGGAGTGTGCTTTGGGATTAGGAGAACATCAGGTAGGTTTAGGGTGTCCTTGGGGTGGATCTATGGTATTTGGGGTTTTCTTCCAGTTTTGGGGGTGATGCCGTTCTTTTTTGGGGTGTTTTTAACGTGTTTTGGGGTCTCCGTTGGGTTTTGTAGGGTTCTCATTGGTCATCGTGTTGGAAAAGTGTAAATTGTGGGTTTTGGAGAAGATCAGGTAGGTTTCGGGTGGTTTTGGGGTGGATCTATGGTTTTGGCGTATTTTCTTCCAGTTTTGGGGGTGATGCCGATATTTGTTGGGGTGTTTTTGACGTGTTTTGGGGTCTCCATTAGGTTTTGTTGTGTTCTTGTTTGTCATTATGTTAAATAGGTGTGGATTGTGGGTTTTGGAGAACATCAGGTAGGTTTAGGGTGGTTTTGGGGTGGATCTATGGTTTTGGCGTATTTTCTTCCAGTTTTGGTGGTGATGCCGTTCTTGTTTGGGGTGTTTTTGACGTTTTTTGGGGTCTCCGTTGGGTTTTGTTGGGTTCTCGTTGGTCATCGTGTTGGAAAAGTGTAAATTGTGGGTTTTGGAGAACATCAGGTAGGTTTAGGGTGGTTTTGGGGTGGATCTATGGTTTTGGCGTATTTTCTTCCAGTTTTGGGGGTGATACCGATATTTTCTGGGGTGTTTTTGACGTGTTTTGGGGTCTCCATTAGGTTTTGTTGTGTTCTTTTTTGTCATTATGTTAAATAGGTGTGGATTGTGGGTTTTGGAGAACATCAGGTAGGTTTAGGGTGGTTTTGGGGTGGATCTATGGTTTTGGCGTATTTTCTTCCAGTTTTGGTGGTGATGCCGTTCTTGTTTGGGGTGTTTTTGACGTTTTTTGGGGTCTCTGTTGGGTTTTGTTGGGTTCTCGTTGGTCATCGTGTTGGAAAAGTGTAAATTGTGGGTTTTGGAGAACATCAGGTAGGTTTAGGGTGGTTTTGGGGTGGATCTATGGTTTTGGCGTATTTTCTTCCAGTTTTGGGGGTGATACCGATATTTTCTGGGGTGTTTTTGACGTGTTTTGGGGTCTCCATTAGGTTTTGTTGTGTTCTTGTTTGTCATTATGTTAAATAGGAGTGGATTGTGGGTTTTGGAGAACATCAGGTGGGTTTAGGGTTGTTTTGGGGTGGATCTATGGTTTTGGCGGATTTTCTTCCAGTTTTGGGGGTGATGCCGATATTTGTTGGGGTGTTTTTGACGTTTTTTGGGGTCTCCATTAGGTTTTGTTGTGTTCTTGTTTGTCATTCTGTTAAATAGGAGTGGATTGTGGGTTTTGGAGAACATCAGGTAGGTTTCGGGTGGTTTTGGGGTGGATCTATGGTTTTGGCGGATTTTCTTCGAGTTTTGGGGGTGATGCCGTTCTTGTTTGGGGTGTTTTTGACGTTTTTTGGGGTCTCTGTTTGGTTTTGTTCGCTTCTCGTTGGTCATCATGGTGGAAAAGTGTAAATTGTGGGTTTTGTAGAATATCAGGTAGGTTTAGGGTGGTTTTGGGGTGGATATATGGTACTCAGTTTTTTTTTTTTTTTTTTTTTTTTGGGGGGGGGGATGATCCTGGACTTTTTGTGTTGTTTTTGACGTGTTTTGGGGTCTCCGTTGTGTTTCATTTGGTTTTCCATGGTCATCGTGTTGTAAAAGGGTAAATTGTGGGTTTTGGAGAACTTCAGGTAAGTTTAGGGGGACTTTTCGCGTGGATTCATGGTATTTGGGGTTTTCTTCTATTTTGGAGAGTGATCCTCTCCTTTCTTCGTGTGATTTTGAAGTGTTTTGGGGTTTCCGTTGCGTTTCGTTGAGTTCCTAATGTGTTTTATGTTGGTTGGGAGTGTGCTTTGGGATTAGGAGAACATCAGGTAGGTTTAGGGTGTCCTTGGGGTGGATCTATGGTATTTGGGGTTTTCTTCCAGTTTTGGGGGTGATGCCGTTCTTTTTTGGGGTGTTTTTAACGTGTTTTGGGGTCTCCGTTGGGTTTTGTAGGGTTCTCGTTGGTCATCGTGTTGGAAAAGTGTAAATTGTGGGTTTTGGAGAAGATCAGGTAGGTTTCGGGTGGTTTTGGGGTGGATCTATGGTTTTGGCGTATTTTCTTCCAGTTTTGGGGGTGATGCCGATATTTTTTGGGGTGTTTTTGACGTGTTTTGGGGTCTCCATTAGGTTTTGTTGTGTTCTTGTTTGTCATTATGTTAAATAGGAGTGGATTGTGGGTTTTGGAGAAGATCAGGTAGGTTTCGGGTGGTTTTGGGGTGGATCTATGGTTTTGGTGTATTTTCTTCCAGTTTTGGGGGTGATGCCGTTCTTGTTTGGGGTGTTTTTGACGTGTTTTGGGGTCTCCATTAGGTTTTGTTGTGTTCTTGTTTGTCATTATGTTAAATAGGATGTGGATTGTGGGTTTTGGAGAACATCAGGTAGGTTTAAGGTGGTTTTGGGGTGGATCTATGGTTTTGGCGGATTTTCTTCGAGTTTTGGGGGTGATGCCGTTCTTGTTTGGGGTGTTTTTGACGTTTTTTGGGGTCTCTGTTGGGTTTTGTTGGGTTCTCGTTGGTCATCGTGTTGGAAAAGTGTAAATTGTGGGTTTTGGAGAACATCAGTTAGGTTTAGGGTGGTTTTGGGGTGGATCTATGGTTTTGGGGGATTTTCTTCCAGTTTTGGGGGTGATGCCATATTTGTTTGGGGTGTTTTTTACGGTTTTTGGTGTCTCTGTTTGGTTTTGTTCGCTTCTCGTTGGTCATCATGGTGGAAAAGTGTAAATTGTGGGTTTTGTAGAATATCAGGTAGGTTTAGGGTGGTTTTGGGGTGGATATATGGTACTCAGTTTTTTTTTTTTTTTTTTTTTTTTGGGGGGGGGGGGGGATGATCCTGGACTTTTTGTGTTGTTTTTGACGTGTTTTGGGGTCTCCGTTGTGTTTCATTTGGTTTTCCATGGTCATCGTGTTGTAAAAGGGTAAATTGTGGGTTTTGGAGAACTTCAGGTAGGTTTAGGGGGACTTTTCGCGTGGATTCATGGTATTTGGGGTTTTCTTCTATTTTGGAGAGTGATCCTCTCCTTTCTTCGTGTGATTTTGAAGTGTTTTGGGGTTTCCGTTGCGTTTCGTTGAGTTCCTAATGTGTTTTATGTTGGTTGGGAGTGTGCTTTGGGCTTAGGAGAACATCAGGTAGGTTTAGGGTGTCCTTGGGGTGGATCTATGGTATTTGGGGTTTTCTTCCAGTTTTGGGGGTGATGCCGTTCTTTTTTGGGGTGTTTTTAACGTGTTTTGGGGTCTCCGTTGGGTTTTGTAGGGTTCTCGTTGGTCATCGTGTTGGAAAAGTGTAAATTGTGGGTTTTGGAGAACATCAGGTAGGTTTCGGGTGGTTTTGGGGTGGATCTATGGTTTTGGCGTATTTTCTTCCAGTTTTGGGGGTGATGCCGATATTTGTTGGGGTGTTTTTGACGTGTTTTGGGGTCTCCATTAGGTTTTGTTGTGTTCTTGTTTGTCATTATGTTAAATAGGAGTGGATTGTGGGTTTTGGAGAAGATCAGGTAGGTTTAGGGTGGTTTTGGGGTGGGTCTATGGTTTTGGCGTATTTTCTTCCAGTTTTGGGGGTGATGCCGATATTTGTTGGGGTGTTTTTGACGTGTTTTGGAGTCTCCATTAGGTTTTGTTGTGTTCTTGTTTGTCATTATGTTAAATAGGTGTGGATTGTGGGTTTTGGAGAACATCAGGTAGGTTTAGGGTGGTTTTGGGGTGGATCTATGGTTTTGGCGGATTTTCTTCCAGTTTTGGGGGTGATGCCGTTCTTGTTTGGGGTGTTTTTGACGTTTTTTGGGGTCTCTGTTGGGTTTTGTTGGGTTCTCGTTGGTCATCGTGTTGGAAAAGGGTAAATTGTGGGTTTTGGAGAACATCAGGTAGGTTTCGGGTGGTTTTGGGGTGGATCTATGGTTTTGGGGGATTTTCTTCCAGTTTTGGGGGTGATGCCTATATTTGTTGGGGTGTTTTTGACGTGTTTTGGGGTCTCCATTAGGTTTTGTTGTGTTCTTGTTTGTCATTATGTTAAATAGGAGTGGATTGTGGGTTTTGGAGAACATCAGGTGGGTTTAGGGTGGTTTTGGGGTGGATCTATGGTTTTGGCGGATTTTCTTCCAGTTTTGGGGGTGATGCCGATATTTGTTGGGGTGTTTTTGACGTTTTTTGGGGTCTCCATTAGGTTTTGTTGTGTTCTTGTTTGTCATTATGTTAAATAGGAGTGGATTGTGGGTTTTGGAGAACATCAGGTAGGTTTAGGGTGGTTTTGGGGTGGATCTATGGTTTTGGGGGATTTTCTTCGAGTTTTTGGGGTGATGCCGTTCTTGTTTGGGGTGTTTTTGACGTTTTTTGGGGTCTCTGTTGGGTTTTGTTGTGTTCTCGTTGGTCATCGTGTTGGAAAAGTGTAAATTGTGGGTTTTGGAGAACATCAGTTAGGTTTAGGGTGGTTTTGGGGTGGATCTATGGTTTTGGGGGATTTTCTTCCAGTTTTGGGGGTGATGCCATTTTTGTTTGGGGTGTTTTTTAAGTTTTTTGGTGTCTCTGTTTGGTTTTGTTGGCTTCTCGTTGGTCATCATGGTGGAAAAGTGTAAATTGTGGGTTTTGTAGAATATCAGGTAGGTTTAGGGTGGTTTTGGGGTGGATATATGGTACTCAGTTTTTTTTTTTTTTTTTTTTTTTTTGGGGGGGGGGGGATGGTCCTGGACTTTTTGTGTTGTTTTTGACGTGTTTTGGGGTCTCCGTTGTGTTTCATTTGGTTTTCCATGGTCATCGTTTTGTAAAAGGGTAAATTGTGGGTTTTGGAGAACTTCAGGTAGGTTTAGGGGGACTTTTCGCGTGGATTCATGGTATTTGGGGTTTTCTTCTATTTTGGAGAGTGATCCTCTCCTTTCTTCGTGTGATTTTGAAGTGTTTTGGGGTTTCCGTTGCGTTTCGTTGAGTTCCTAATGCGTTTTATGTTGGTTGGGAGTGTGCTTTGGGATTAGGAGAACATGAGGTAGGTTTAGGGTGGTTTTGGGGTGGATCTATGGTATTTGGGGTTTTCTTCCAGTTTTGGGGGTGATGCCGTTCTTTTTTGGGGTGTTTTTGACGTGTTTTGGGGTCTCCATTAGGTTTTGTTGGGTTCTTGTTTGTCATTATGTTAAATAGGAGTGGATTGTGGGTTTTGGAGAACATCAGGTAGGTTTAGGGTGGTTTTGGGGTGGATCTATGGTTTTGGCGGATTTTCTTCCAGTTTTGGGTGTGATGCCGTTCTTGTTTGGGGTGTTTTTGACGTTTTTTGGGGTCTCTGTTGGGTTCTGTTGGGTTCTCGTTGGTCATCGTGTTGGAAAATGCTAATTGTGGGTTTTGGAGAACATCAGGTATGTTTAGGGTGGTTTTGGGGTGGATCTATGGTTTTGGTGTATTTTCTTCAGTTTTGGGGGTGATGCCGATATTTGTTGGGGTGTTTTTGACGTGTTTTGGGGTCTCCATTAGGTTTTGTTGTGTTCTTGTTGGTCATTATGTTAAATAGGAGTGGATTGTGGGTTTTGGAGAAGATCAGGTAGGTTTAGGGTGGTTTTGGGGTGGATCTATGGTTTTGGCGGATTTTCTTCGAGTTTTGGGGGTGATGCCGTTCTTGTTTGGGGTGTTTTTGACGTTTTTTGGGGTCTCTGTTTGGTTTTGTTGGGTTCTCGTTGGTCATCGTGTTGGAAAAGTGTAAATTGTGGGTTTTGGAGAACATCAGTTAGGTTTAGGGTGGTTTTGGGTGGATCTATGGTTTTGGGGGATTTTCTTCCAGTTTTGGGGGTGATGCCATTTTTGTTTGGGGTGTTTTTTAAGGTTTTTGGTGTCTCTGTTTGGTTTTGTTGGCTTCTCGTTGGTCATCGTGTTGGAAAAGTGTAAATTGTGGGTTTTGTAGAATATCAGGTAGGTTTAGGGTGGTTTTGGGGTGGATATATGGTAATCAGTTTTTTTTTTTTTTTTTTTTTGGGGGGGGGGGGATGATCCTGGACTTTTTGTGTTGTTTTTGACGTGTTTTGGGGTCTCCGTTGTGTTTCATTTGGTTTTCCATGGTCATCGTGTTGTAAAAGGGTAAATTGTGGGTTTTGGAGAACTTCAGGTAGGTTTAGGGGGACTTTTCGCGTGGATTCATGGTATTTGGGGTTTTCTTCTATTTTGGAGAGTGATCCTCTCCTTTCTTCGTGTGATTTTGAAGTGTTTTGGGGTTTCCGTTGCGTTTCGTTGAGTTCCTAATGTGTTTTATGTTGGTTGGGAGTGTGCTTTGGGATTAGGAGAACATGAGGTAGGTTTAGGGTGGTTTTGGGGTGGATCTATGGTATTTGGGGTTTTCTTCCAGTTTTGGGGGTGATGCCGTTCTTTTTTGGGGTGTTTTTAACGTGTTTTGGGGTCTCCGTTGGGTTTTGTAGGGTTCTCGTTGGTCATCGTGTTGGAAAAGTGTAAATTGTGGGTTTTGGAGAACATCAGGTAGGTTTCGGGTGGTTTTGGGGTGGATCTATGGTTTTGGCGTATTTTCTTCCAGTTTTGGGGGTGATGCCGATATTTTCTGGGGTGTTTTTGACGTGTTTTGGGGTCTCCATTAGGTTTTGTTGTGTTCTTGTTTGTCATTATGTTAAATAGGAGTGGATTGTGGGTTTTGGAGAAGATCAGGTAGGTTTAGGGTGGTTTTGGGGTGGATCTATGGTTTTGGTGTATTTTCTTCCAGTTTTGGGGGTGATGCCGATATTTGTTGGGGTGTTTTTGACGTGTTTTGGGGTCTCCATTAGGTTTTGTTGTGTTCTTGTTTGTCATTATGTTAAATAGGTGTGGATTGTGGGTTTTGGAGAACATCAGGTAGGTTTAGGGTGGTTTTGGGGTGGATATATGGTACTCAGTTTTTTTTTTTTTTTTTTTTTTTGGGTGGGGGGATGATCCTGGACTTTTGGTGTTGTTTTTGACGTGTTTTGGGGTCTCCGTTGTGTTTCATTTGGTTTTCCATGGTCATCGTTTTGTAAAAGGGTAAATTGTGGGTTTTGGAGAACTTCAGGTAGGTTTAGGGGGACTTTTCGCGTGGATTCATGGTATTTGGGGTTTTCTTCTATTTTGGAGAGTGATCCTCTCCTTTCTTCGTGTGATTTTGAAGTGTTTTGGGGTTTCCGTTGCGTTTCGTTGAGTTCCTAATGCGTTTTATGTTGGTTGGGAGTGTGCTTTGGGATTAGGAGAACATCAGGTAGGTTTAGGGTGTCCTTGGGGTGGATCTATGGTATTTGGGGTTTTCTTCCAGTTTTGGGGGTGATGCCGTTCTTGTTTGGGGTGTTTTTGACGTGTTTTGGGGTCTCCATTAGGTTTTGTTGGGTTCTTGTTTGTCATTATGTTAAATAGGAGTGGATTGTGGGTTTTGGAGAACATCAGGTAGGTTTAGGGTGGTTTTGGGGTGGATCTATGGTTTTGGCGGATTTTCTTCCAGTTTTGGGGGTGATGCCGTTCTTGTTTGGGGTGTTTTTGACGTTTTTTGGGGTCTCTGTTGGGTTCTGTTGGGTTCTCGTTGGTCATCGTGTTGGAAAATGCTAATTGTGGGTTTTGGAGAACATCAGGTATGTTTAGGGTGGTTTTGGGGTGGATCTATGGTTTTGGTGTATTTTCTTCCAGTTTTGGGGGTGATGCCGTTCTTGTTTGGGGTGTTTTTGACGTTTTTTGGGGTCTCTGTTGGGTTCTGTTGGGTTCTCGTTGGTCATCGTGTTGGAAAAGTGTAAATTGTGGGTTTTGGAGAACATCAGTTAGGTTTAGGGTGGTTTTGGGGTGGATCTATGGTTTTGGGGGATTTTCTTCCAGTTTTGGGGGTGATGCCATTTTTGTTTGGGGTGTTTTTTAAGGTTTTTGGTGTCTCTGTTTGGTTTTGTTGGCTTCTCGTTGGTCATCGTGTTGGAAAAGTGTAAATTGTGGGTTTTGTAGAATATCAGGTAGGTTTAGGGTGGTTTTGGGGTGGATATATGGTAATCAGTTTTTTTTTTTTTTTTTTTTTTTGGGGGGGGGGGATGATCCTGGACTTTTTGTGTTGTTTTTGACGTGTTTTGGGGTCTCCGTTGTGTTTCATTTGGTTTTCCATGGTCATCGTGTTGTAAAAGGGTAAATTGTGGGTTTTGGAGAACTTCAGGTAGGTTTAGGGGGACTTTTCGCGTGGATTCATGGTATTTGGGGTTTTCTTCTATTTTGGAGAGTGATCCTCTCCTTTCTTCGTGTGATTTTGAAGTGTTTTTGGGGTTTCCGTTGCGTTTCGTTGAGTTCCTAATGTGTTTTATGTTGGTTGGGAGTGTGCTTTGGGATTAGGAGAACATGAGGTAGGTTTAGGGTGGTTTTGGGGTGGATCTATGGTATTTGGGGTTTTCTTCTAGTTTTGGGGGTGATGCCGTTCTTTTTTGGGGTGTTTTTAACGTGTTTTGGGGTCTCCGTTGGGTTTTGTAGGGTTCTCGTTGGTCATCGTGTTGGAAAAGTGTAAATTGTGGGTTTTGGAGAACATCAGGTAGGTTTCGGGTGGTTTTGGGGTGGATCTATGGTTTTGGCGTATTTTCTTCCAGTTTTGGGGGTGATGCCGATATTTTCTGGGGTGTTTTTGACGTGTTTTGGGGTCTCCATTAGGTTTTGTTGTGTTCTTGTTTGTCATTATGTTAAATAGGAGTGGATTGTGGGTTTTGGAGAAGATCAGGTAGGTTTAGGGTGGTTTTGGGGTGGATCTATGGTTTTGGTGTATTTTCTTCCAGTTTTGGGGGTGATGCCGATATTTGTTGGGGTGTTTTTGACGTGTTTTGGGGTCTCCATTAGGTTTTGTTGTGTTCTTGTTTGTCATTATGTTAAATAGGTGTGGATTGTGGGTTTTGGAGAACATCAGGTAGGTTTAGGGTGGTTTTGGGGTGGATATATGGTACTCAGTTTTTTTTTTTTTTTTTTTTTTTGGGTGGGGGGGATGATCCTGGACTTTTGGTGTTGTTTTTGACGTGTTTTGGGGTCTCCGTTGTGTTTCATTTGGTTTTCCATGGTCATCGTGTTGTAAAAGGGTAAATTGTGGGTTTTGGAGAACTTCAGGTAGGTTTAGGGGGACTTTTCGCGTGGATTCATGGTATTTGGGGTTTTCTTCTATTTTGGAGAGTGATCCTCTCCTTTCTTCGTGTGATTTTGAAGTGTTTTGGGGTTTCCGTTGCGTTTCGTTGAGTTCCTAATGCGTTTTATGTTGGTTGGGAGTGTGCTTTGGGATTAGGAGAACATGAGGTAGGTTTAGGGTGGTTTTGGGGTGGATCTATGGTATTTGGGGTTTTCTTCCAGTTTTGGGGGTGATGCCGTTCTTTTTTGGGGTGTTTTTGACGTGTTTTGGGGTCTCCATTAGGTTTTGTTGGGTTCTTGTTTGTCATTATGTTAAATAGGAGTGGATTGTGGGTTTTGGAGAACATCAGGTAGGTTTAGGGTGGTTTTGGGGTGGATCTATGGTTTTGGCGGATTTTCTTCCAGTTTTGGGGGTGATGCCGTTCTTGTTTGGGGTGTTTTTGACGTTTTTTGGGGTCTCTGTTGGGTTCTGTTGGGTTCTCGTTGGTCATCGTGTTGGAAAATGCTAATTGTGGGTTTTGGAGAACATCAGGTATGTTTAGGGTGGTTTTGGGGTGGATCTATGGTTTTGGTGTATTTTCTTCCAGTTTTGGGGGTGATGCCGATATTTGTTGGGGTGTTTTTGACGTGTTTTGGGGTCTCCATTAGGTTTTGTTGTGTTCTTGTTGGTCATTATGTTAAATAGGAGTGGATTGTGGGTTTTGGAGAAGATCAGGTAGGTTTAGGGTGGTTTTGGGGTGGATCTATGGTTTTGGCGGATTTTCTTCGAGTTTTGGGGGTGATGCCGTTCTTGTTTGGGGTGTTTTTGACGTTTTTTGGGGTCTCTGTTTGGTTTTGTTGGGTTCTCGTTGGTCATCGTGTTGGAAAAGTGTAAATTGTGGGTTTTGGAGAACATCAGTTAGGTTTAGGGTGGTTTTGGGGTGGATCTATGGTTTTGGGGGATTTTCTTCCAGTTTTGGGGGTGATGCCATTTTTGTTTGGGGTGTTTTTTAAGGTTTTTGGTGTCTCTGTTTGGTTTTGTTGGCTTCTCGTTGGTCATCGTGTTGGAAAAGTGTAAATTGTGGGTTTTGTAGAATATCAGGTAGGTTTAGGGTGGTTTTGGGGTGGATATATGGTAATCAGTTTTTTTTTTTTTTTTTTTTTTGGGGGGGGGGGGATGATCCTGGACTTTTTGTGTTGTTTTTGACGTGTTTTGGGGTCTCCGTTGTGTTTCATTTGGTTTTCCATGGTCATCGTGTTGTAAAAGGGTAAATTGTGGGTTTTGGAGAACTTCAGGTAGGTTTAGGGGGACTTTTCGCGTGGATTCATGGTATTTGGGGTTTTCTTCTATTTTGGAGAGTGATCCTCTCCTTTCTTCGTGTGATTTTGAAGTGTTTTGGGGTTTCCGTTGCGTTTCGTTGAGTTCCTAATGTGTTTTATGTTGGTTGGGAGTGTGCTTTGGGATTAGGAGAACATGAGGTAGGTTTAGGGTGGTTTTGGGGTGGATCTATGGTATTTGGGGTTTTCTTCCAGTTTTGGGGGTGATGCCGTTCTTTTTTGGGGTGTTTTTAACGTGTTTTGGGGTCTCCGTTGGGTTTTGTAGGGTTCTCGTTGGTCATCGTGTTGGAAAAGTGTAAATTGTGGGTTTTGGAGAACATCAGGTAGGTTTCGGGTGGTTTTGGGGTGGATCTATGGTTTTGGCGTATTTTCTTCCAGTTTTGGGGGTGATGCCGATATTTTCTGGGGTGTTTTTGACGTGTTTTGGGGTCTCCATTAGGTTTTGTTGTGTTCTTGTTTGTCATTATGTTAAATAGGAGTGGATTGTGGGTTTTGGAGAAGATCAGGTAGGTTTAGGGTGGTTTTGGGGTGGATCTATGGTTTTGGTGTATTTTCTTCCAGTTTTGGGGGTGATGCCGATATTTGTTGGGGTGTTTTTGACGTGTTTTGGGGTCTCCATTAGGTTTTGTTGTGTTCTTGTTTGTCATTATGTTAAATAGGTGTGGATTGTGGGTTTTGGAGAACATCAGGTAGGTTTAGGGTGGTTTTGGGGTGGATATATGGTACTCAGTTTTTTTTTTTTTTTTTTTTTTTTTGGGTGGGGGGGATGATCCTGGACTTTTGGTGTTGTTTTTGACGTGTTTTGGGGTCTCCGTTGTGTTTCATTTGGTTTTCCATGGTCATCGTGTTGTAAAAGGGTAAATTGTGGGTTTTGGAGAACTTCAGGTAGGTTTAGGGGGACTTTTCGCGTGGATTCATGGTATTTGGGGTTTTCTTCTATTTTGGAGAGTGATCCTCTCCTTTCTTCGTGTGATTTTGAAGTGTTTTGGGGTTTCCGTTGCGTTTCGTTGAGTTCCTAATGCGTTTTATGTTGGTTGGGAGTGTGCTTTGGGATTAGGAGAACATCAGGTAGGTTTAGGGTGTCCTTGGGGTGGATCTATGGTATTTGGGGTTTTCTTCCAGTTTTGGGGGTGATGCCGTTCTTGTTTGGGGTGTTTTTGACGTGTTTTGGGGTCTCCATTAGGTTTTGTTGGGTTCTTGTTTGTCATTATGTTAAATAGGAGTGGATTGTGGGTTTTGGAGAACATCAGGTAGGTTTAGGGTGGTTTTGGGGTGGATCTATGGTTTTGGCGGATTTTCTTCCAGTTTTGGGGGTGATGCCGTTCTTGTTTGGGGTGTTTTTGACGTTTTTTGGGGTCTCTGTTGGGTTCTGTTGGGTTCTCGTTGGTCATCGTGTTGGAAAATGCTAATTGTGGGTTTTGGAGAACATCAGGTATGTTTAGGGTGGTTTTGGGGTGGATCTATGGTTTTGGTGTATTTTCTTCCAGTTTTGGGGGTGATGCCGATATTTGTTGGGGTGTTTTTGACGTGTTTTGGGGTCTCCATTAGGTTTTGTTGTGTTCTTGTTGGTCATTATGTTAAATAGGAGTGGATTGTGGGTTTTGGAGAAGATCAGGTAGGTTTAGGGTAGTTTTGGGGTGGATCTATGGTTTTGGCGGATTTTCTTCCAGTTTTGGGGGTGATGCCGTTCTTGTTTGGGGTGTTTTTGACGTTTTTTGGGGTCTCTGTTTGGTTTTGTTGGGTTCTCGTTGGTCATCGTGTTGGAAAAGTGTAAATTGTGGGTTTTGGAGAACATCAGTTAGGTTTAGGGTGGTTTTGGGGTGGATCTATGGTTTTGGGGGATTTTCTTCCAGTTTTGGGGGTGATGCCATTTTTGTTTGGGGTGTTTTTTAAGGTTTTTGGTGTCTCTGTTTGGTTTTGTTGGCTTCTCGTTGGTCATCGTGTTGGAAAAGTGTAAATTGTGGGTTTTGTAGAATATCAGGTAGGTTTAGGGTGGTTTTGGGGTGGATATATGGTAATCAGTTTTTTTTTTTTTTTTTTTTTTTGGGGGGGGGGGGATGATCCTGGACTTTTTGTGTTGTTTTTGACGTGTTTTGGGGTTTCCGTTGTGTTTCATTTGGTTTTCCATGGTCATCGTGTTGTAAAAGGGTAAATTGTGGGTTTTGGAGAACTTCAGGTAGGTTTAGGGGGACTTTTCGCGTGGATTCATGGTATTTGGGGTTTTCTTCTATTTTGGAGAGTGATCCTCTCCTTTCTTCGTGTGATTTTGAAGTGTTTTGGGGTTTCCGTTGCGTTTCGTTGAGTTCCTAATGTGTTTTATGTTGGTTGGGAGTGTGCTTTGGGATTAGGAGAACATGAGGTAGGTTTAGGGTGGTTTTGGGGTGGATCTATGGTATTTGGGGTTTTCTTCCAGTTTTGGGGGTGATGCCGTTCTTTTTTGGGGTGTTTTTAACGTGTTTTGGGGTCTCCGTTGGGTTTTGTAGGGTTCTCGTTGGTCATCGTGTTGGAAAAGTGTAAATTGTGGGTTTTGGAGAACATCAGGTAGGTTTCGGGTGGTTTTGGGGTGGATCTATGGTTTTGGCGTATTTTCTTCCAGTTTTGGGGGTGATGCCGATATTTTCTGGGGTGTTTTTGACGTGTTTTGGGGTCTCCATTAGGTTTTGTTGTGTTCTTGTTTGTCATTATGTTAAATAGGAGTGGATTGTGGGTTTTGGAGAAGATCAGGTAGGTTTAGGGTGGTTTTGGGGTGGATCTATGGTTTTGGTGTATTTTCTTCCAGTTTTGGGGGTGATGCCGATATTTGTTGGGGTGTTTTTGACGTGTTTTGGGGTCTCCATTAGGTTTTGTTGTGTTCTTGTTTGTCATTATGTTAAATAGGTGTGGATTGTGGGTTTTGGAGAACATCAGGTAGGTTTAGGGTGGTTTTGGGGTGGATATATGGTACTCAGTTTTTTTTTTTTTTTTTTTTTTTTGGGTGGGGGGGATGATCCTGGACTTTTGGTGTTGTTTTTGACGTGTTTTGGGTCTCCGTTGTGTTTCATTTGGTTTTCCATGGTCATCGTGTTGTAAAAGGGTAAATTGTGGGTTTTGGAGAACTTCAGGTAGGTTTAGGGGGACTTTTCGCGTGGATTCATGGTATTTGGGGTTTTCTTCTATTTTGGAGAGTGATCCTCTCCTTTCTTCGTGTGATTTTGAAGTGTTTTGGGGTTTCCGTTGCGTTTCGTTGAGTTCCTAATGCGTTTTATGTTGGTTGGGAGTGTGCTTTGGGATTAGGAGAACATGAGGTAGGTTTAGGGTGGTTTTGGGGTGGATCTATGGTATTTGGGGTTTTCTTCCAGTTTTGGGGGTGATGCCGTTCTTTTTTGGGGTGTTTTTGACGTGTTTTGGGGTCTCCATTAGGTTTTGTTGGGTTCTTGTTTGTCATTATGTTAAATAGGAGTGGATTGTGGGTTTTGGAGAACATCAGGTAGGTTTAGGGTGGTTTTGGGGTGGATCTATGGTTTTGGCGGATTTTCTTCCAGTTTTGGGGGTGATGCCGTTCTTGTTTGGGGTGTTTTTGACGTTTTTTGGGGTCTCTGTTGGGTTCTGTTGGGTTCTCGTTGGTCATCGTGTTGGAAAATGCTAATTGTGGGTTTTGGAGAACATCAGGTATGTTTAGGGTGGTTTTGGGGTGGATCTATGGTTTTGGTGTATTTTCTTCCAGTTTTGGGGGTGATGCCGATATTTGTTGGGGTGTTTTTGACGTGTTTTGGGGTCTCCATTAGGTTTTGTTGTGTTCTTGTTGGTCATTATGTTAAATAGGAGTGGATTGTGGGTTTTGGAGAAGATCAGGTAGGTTTAGGGTGGTTTTGGGGTGGATCTATGGTTTTGGCGGATTTTCTTCGAGTTTTGGGGGTGATGCCGTTCTTGTTTGGGGTGTTTTTGACGTTTTTTGGGGTCTCTGTTTGGTTTTGTTGGGTTCTCGTTGGTCATCGTGTTGGAAAAGTGTAAATTGTGGGTTTTGGAGAACATCAGTTAGGTTTAGGGTGGTTTTGGGGTGGATCTATGGTTTTGGGGGATTTTCTTCCAGTTTTGGGGGTGATGCCATTTTTGTTTGGGGTGTTTTTTAAGGTTTTTGGTGTCTCTGTTTGGTTTTGTTGGCTTCTCGTTGGTCATCGTGTTGGAAAAGTGTAAATTGTGGGTTTTGTAGAATATCAGGTAGGTTTAGGGTGGTTTTGGGGTGGATATATGGTAATCAGTTTTTTTTTTTTTTTTTTTTTGGGGGGGGGGGGGATGATCCTGGACTTTTTGTGTTGTTTTTGACGTGTTTTGGGGTCTCCGTTGTGTTTCATTTGGTTTTCCATGGTCATCGTGTTGTAAAAGGGTAAATTGTGGGTTTTGGAGAACTTCAGGTAGGTTTAGGGGGACTTTTCGCGTGGATTCATGGTATTTGGGGTTTTCTTCTATTTTGGAGAGTGATCCTCTCCTTTCTTCGTGTGATTTTGAAGTGTTTTGGGGTTTCCGTTGCGTTTCGTTGAGTTCCTAATGTGTTTTATGTTGGTTGGGAGTGTGCTTTGGGATTAGGAGAACATGAGGTAGGTTTAGGGTGGTTTTGGGGTGGATCTATGGTATTTGGGGTTTTCTTCCAGTTTTGGGGGTGATGCCGTTCTTTTTTGGGGTGTTTTTAACGTGTTTTGGGGTCTCCGTTGGGTTTTGTAGGGTTCTCGTTGGTCATCGTGTTGGAAAAGTGTAAATTGTGGGTTTTGGAGAACATCAGGTAGGTTTCGGGTGGTTTTGGGGTGGATCTATGGTTTTGGCGTATTTTCTTCCAGTTTTGGGGGTGATGCCGATATTTTCTGGGGTGTTTTTGACGTGTTTTGGGGTCTCCATTAGGTTTTGTTGTGTTCTTGTTTGTCATTATGTTAAATAGGAGTGGATTGTGGGTTTTGGAGAAGATCAGGTAGGTTTAGGGTGGTTTTGGGGTGGATCTATGGTTTTGGTGTATTTTCTTCCAGTTTTGGGGGTGATGCCGATATTTGTTGGGGTGTTTTTGACGTGTTTTGGGGTCTCCATTAGGTTTTGTTGTGTTCTTGTTTGTCATTATGTTAAATAGGTGTGGATTGTGGGTTTTGGAGAACATCAGGTAGGTTTAGGGTGGTTTTGGGGTGGATATATGGTACTCAGTTTTTTTTTTTTTTTTTTTTTTTTTGGGTGGGGGGATGATCCTGGACTTTTGGTGTTGTTTTTGACGTGTTTTGGGGTCTCCGTTGTGTTTCATTTGGTTTTCCATGGTCATCGTGTTGTAAAAGGGTAAATTGTGGGTTTTGGAGAACTTCAGGTAGGTTTAGGGGGACTTTTCGCGTGGATTCATGGTATTTGGGGTTTTCTTCTATTTTGGAGAGTGATCCTCTCCTTTCTTCGTGTGATTTTGAAGTGTTTTGGGGTTTCCGTTGCGTTTCGTTGAGTTCCTAATGCGTTTTATGTTGGTTGGGAGTGTGCTTTGGGATTAGGAGAACATCAGGTAGGTTTAGGGTGTCCTTGGGGTGGATCTATGGTATTTGGGGTTTTCTTCCAGTTTTGGGGGTGATGCCGTTCTTGTTTGGGGTGTTTTTGACGTGTTTTGGGGTCTCCATTAGGTTTTGTTGGGTTCTTGTTTGTCATTATGTTAAATAGGAGTGGATTGTGGGTTTTGGAGAACATCAGGTAGGTTTAGGGTGGTTTTGGGGTGGATCTATGGTTTTGGCGGATTTTCTTCGAGTTTTGGGGGTGATGCCGTTCTTGTTTGGGGTGTTTTTGACGTTTTTTGGGGTCTCTGTTGGGTTCTGTTGGGTTCTCGTTGGTCATCGTGTTGGAAAATGCTAATTGTGGGTTTTGGAGAACATCAGGTATGTTTAGGGTGGTTTTGGGGTGGATCTATGGTTTTGGTGTATTTTCTTCCAGTTTTGGGGGTGATGCCGATATTTGTTGGGGTGTTTTTGACGTGTTTTGGGGTCTCCATTAGGTTTTGTTGTGTTCTTGTTGGTCATTATGTTAAATAGGAGTGGATTGTGGGTTTTGGAGAAGATCAGGTAGGTTTAGGGTGGTTTTGGGGTGGATCTATGGTTTTGGCGGATTTTCTTCGAGTTTTGGGGGTGATGCCGTTCTTGTTTGGGGTGTTTTTGACGTTTTTTGGGGTCTCTGTTTGGTTTTGTTGGGTTCTCGTTGGTCATCGTGTTGGAAAAGTGTAAATTGTGGGTTTTGGAGAACATCAGTTAGGTTTAGGGTGGTTTTGGGGTGGATCTATGGTTTTGGGGATTTTCTTCCAGTTTGGGGGTGATGCCATTTTTGTTTGGGGTGTTTTTTAAGGTTTTTGGTGTCTCTGTTTGGTTTTGTTGGCTTCTCGTTGGTCATCGTGTTGGAAAAGTGTAAATTGTGGGTTTTGTAGAATATCAGGTAGGTTTAGGGTGGTTTTGGGGTGGATATATGGTAATCAGTTTTTTTTTTTTTTTTTTTTTTGGGGGGGGGGGGATGATCCTGGACTTTTTGTGTTGTTTTTGACGTGTTTTGGGGTCTCCGTTGTGTTTCATTTGGTTTTCCATGGTCATCGTGTTGTAAAAGGGTAAATTGTGGGTTTTGGAGAACTTCAGGTAGGTTTAGGGGGACTTTTCGCGTGGATTCATGGTATTTGGGGTTTTCTTCTATTTTGGAGAGTGATCCTCTCCTTTCTTCGTGTGATTTTGAAGTGTTTTGGGGTTTCCGTTGCGTTTCGTTGAGTTCCTAATGTGTTTTATGTTGGTTGGGAGTGTGCTTTGGGATTAGGAGAACATGAGGTAGGTTTAGGGTGGTTTTGGGGTGGATCTATGGTATTTGGGGTTTTCTTCCAGTTTTGGGGGTGATGCCGTTCTTTTTTGGGGTGTTTTTAACGTGTTTTGGGGTCTCCGTTGGGTTTTGTAGGGTTCTCGTTGGTCATCGTGTTGGAAAAGTGTAAATTGTGGGTTTTGGAGAACATCAGGTAGGTTTCGGGTGGTTTTGGGGTGGATCTATGGTTTTGGCGTATTTTCTTCCAGTTTTGGGGGTGATGCCGATATTTTCTGGGGTGTTTTTGACGTGTTTTGGGGTCTCCATTAGGTTTTGTTGTGTTCTTGTTTGTCATTATGTTAAATAGGAGTGGATTGTGGGTTTTGGAGAAGATCAGGTAGGTTTAGGGTGGTTTTGGGGTGGATCTATGGTTTTGGTGTATTTTCTTCCAGTTTTGGGGGTGATGCCGATATTTGTTGGGGTGTTTTTGACGTGTTTTGGGGTCTCCATTAGGTTTTGTTGTGTTCTTGTTTGTCATTATGTTAAATAGGTGTGGATTGTGGGTTTTGGAGAACATCAGGTAGGTTTAGGGTGGTTTTGGGGTGGATATATGGTACTCAGTTTTTTTTTTTTTTTTTTTTTTGGGTGGGGGGGATGATCCTGGACTTTTGGTGTTGTTTTTGACGTGTTTTGGGGTCTCCGTTGTGTTTCATTTGGTTTTCCATGGTCATCGTGTTGTAAAAGGGTAAATTGTGGGTTTTGGAGAACTTCAGGTAGGTTTAGGGGGACTTTTCGCGTGGATTCATGGTATTTGGGGTTTTCTTCTATTTTGGAGAGTGATCCTCTCCTTTCTTCGTGTGATTTTGAAGTGTTTTGGGGTTTCCGTTGCGTTTCGTTGAGTTCCTAATGCGTTTTATGTTGGTTGGGAGTGTGCTTTGGGATTAGGAGAACATCAGGTAGGTTTAGGGTGTCCTTGGGGTGGATCTATGGTATTTGGGGTTTTCTTCCAGTTTTGGGGGTGATGCCGTTCTTGTTTGGGGTGTTTTTGACGTGTTTTGGGGTCTCCATTAGGTTTTGTTGGGTTCTTGTTTGTCATTATGTTAAATAGGAGTGGATTGTGGGTTTTGGAGAACATCAGGTAGGTTTAGGGTGGTTTTGGGGTGGATCTATGGTTTTGGCGGATTTTCTTCGAGTTTTGGGGGTGATGCCGTTCTTGTTTGGGGTGTTTTTGACGTTTTTTGGGGTCTCTGTTGGGTTCTGTTGGGTTCTCGTTGGTCATCGTGTTGGAAAAGGCTAATTGTGGGTTTTGGAGAACATCAGGTAGGTGTAGGGTGGTTTTGGGGTGGATCTATGGTTTTGGCGGATTTTCTTCCAGTTTTGGGGGTGATGCCGATATTTCTTGGGGTGTTTTTGACGTGTTTTGGGGTCTCCATTAGGTTTTGTTGTGTTCTTGTTTGTCATTATGTTAAATAGGAGTGGATTGTGGGTTTTGGAGAAGATCAGGTAGGTTTAGGGTGGTTTTGGGGTGGGTCTATGGTTTTGGCGTATTTTCTTCCAGTTTTGGGGGTGATGCCGATATTTGTTGGGGTGTTTTTTGACGTGTTTTGGAGTCTCCATTAGGTTTTGTTGTGTTCTTGTTTGTCATTATGTTAAATAGGTGTGGATTGTGGGTTTTGGAGAACATCAGGTAGGTTTAGGGTGGTTTTGGGGTGGATCTATGGTTTTGGCGGATTTTCTTCCAGTTTTGGGGGTGATGCCGTTCTTGTTTGGGGTGTTTTTGACGTTTTTTGGGGTCTCTGTTGGGTTTTTGTTGGGTTCTCGTTGGTCATCGTGTTGGAAAAGGGTAAATTGTGGGTTTTGGAGAACATCAGGTAGGTTTCGGGTGGTTTTGGGTGGATCTATGGTTTTGGGGGATTTTCTTCCAGTTTTGGGGGTGATGCCTATATTTGTTGGGGTGTTTTTGACGTGTTTTGGGGTCTCCATTAGGTTTTGTTGTGTTCTTGTTTGTCATTAAGTTAAATAGGAGTGGATTGTGGGTTTTGGAGAACATCAGGTGGGTTTAGGGTGGTTTTGGGGTGGATCTATGGTTTTGGCGGATTTTCTTCCAGTTTTGGGGGTGATGCCGATATTTGTTGGGGTGTTTTTGACGTTTTTTGGGGTCTCCATTAGGTTTTGTTGTGTTCTTGTTTGTCATTATGTTAAATAGGAGTGGATTGTGGGTTTTGGAGAACATCAGGTAGGTTTAGGGTGGTTTTGGGGTGGATCTATGGTTTTGGGGGATTTTCTTCGAGTTTTTGGGGTGATGCCGTTCTTGTTTGGGGTGTTTTTGACGTTTTTTGGGGTCTCTGTTGGGTTTTGTTGTGTTCTCGTTTGTCATCGTGTTGGAAAAGTGTAAATTGTGGGTTTTGGAGAACATCAGTTAGGTTTAGGGTGGTTTTGGGGTGGATCTATGGTTTTGGGGGATTTTCTTCCAGTTTTGGGGGTGATGCCATTTTTGTTTGGGGTGTTTTTTAAGGTTTTTGGTGTCTCTGTTTGGTTTTGTTGGCTTCTCGTTGGTCATCATGGTGGAAAAGTGTAAATTGTGGGTTTTGTAGAATATCAGGTAGGTTTAGGGTGGTTTTGGGGTGGATATATGGTACTCAGTTTTTTTTTTTTTTTTTTTTTTTTTGGGGGGGGGGGGATGATCCTGGACTTTTTGTGTTGTTTTTGACGTGTTTTGGGGTCTCCGTTGTGTTTCATTTGGTTTTCCATGGTCATCGTTTTGTAAAAGGGTAAATTGTGGGTTTTGGAGAACTTCAGGTTTTAGGGGGACTTTTCGCGTGGATTCATGGTATTTGGGGTTTTCTTCTATTTTGGAGAGTGATCCTCTCCTTTCTTCGTGTGATTTTGAAGTGTTTTGGGGTTTCCGTTGCGTTTCGTTGAGTTCCTAATGCGTTTTATGTTGGTTGGGAGTGTGCTTTGGGATTAGGAGAACATCAGGTAGGTTTAGGGTGGTTTTGGGGTGGATCTATGGTATTTGGGGTTTTCTTCCAGTTTTGGGGGTGATGCCGTTCTTTTTTGGGGTGTTTTTGACGTGTTTTGGGGTCTCCATTAGGTTTTGTTGGGTTCTTGTTTGTCATTATGTTAAATAGGAGTGGATTGTGGGTTTTGGAGAACATCAGGTAGGTTTAGGGTGGTTTTGGGGTGGATCTATGGTTTTGGCGGATTTTCTTCCAGTTTTGGGTGTGATGCCGTTCTTGTTTGGGGTGTTTTTGACGTTTTTTGGGGTCTCTGTTGGGTTCTGTTGGGTTCTCGTTGGTCATCGTGTTGGAAAATGCTAATTGTGGGTTTTGGAGAACATCAGGTATGTTTAGGGTGGTTTTGGGGTGGATCTATGGTTTTGGTGTATTTTCTTCCAGTTTTGGGGGTGATGCCGATATTTGTTGGGGTGTTTTTGACGTGTTTTGGGGTCTCCATTAGGTTTTGTTGTGTTCTTGTTGGTCATTATGTTAAATAGGAGTGGATTGTGGGTTTTGGAGAAGATCAGGTAGGTTTAGGGTGGTTTTGGGGTGGATCTATGGTTTTGGGGGATTTTCTTCGAGTTTTTGGGGTGATGCCATTCTTGTTTGGGGTGTTTTTGACGTTTTTTGGGGTCTCTGTTTGGTTTTGTTGGGTTCTCGTTGGTCATCGTGTTGGAAAAGTGTAAATTGTGGGTTTTGGAGAACATCAGTTAGGTTTAGGGTGGTTTTGGGGTGGATCTATGGTTTTGGGGGATTTTCTTCCAGTTTTGGGGGTGATGCCATTTTTGTTTGGGGTGTTTTTTAAGGTTTTTGGTGTCTCTGTTTGGTTTTGTTGGCTTCTCGTTGGTCATCGTGTTGGAAAAGTGTAAATTGTGGGTTTTGTAGAATATCAGGTAGGTTTAGGGTGGTTTTGGGGTGGATATATGGTAATCAGTTTTTTTTTTTTTTTTTTTTTTGGGGGGGGGGGGATGATCCTGGACTTTTTGTGTTGTTTTTGACGTGTTTTGGGGTCTCCGTTGTGTTTCATTTGGTTTTCCATGGTCATCGTGTTGTAAAAGGGTAAATTGTGGGTTTTGGAGAACTTCAGGTAGGTTTAGGGGGACTTTTCGCGTGGATTCATGGTATTTGGGGTTTTCTTCTATTTTGGAGAGTGATCCTCTCCTTTCTTCGTGTGATTTTGAAGTGTTTTGGGGTTTCCGTTGCGTTTCGTTGAGTTCCTAATGTGTTTTATGTTGGTTGGGAGTGTGCTTTGGGATTAGGAGAACATGAGGTAGGTTTAGGGTGGTTTTGGGGTGGATCTATGGTATTTGGGGTTTTCTTCCAGTTTTGGGGGTGATGCCGTTCTTTTTTGGGGTGTTTTTAACGTGTTTTGGGGTCTCCGTTGGGTTTTGTAGGGTTCTCGTTGGTCATCGTGTTGGAAAAGTGTAAATTGTGGGTTTTGGAGAACATCAGGTAGGTTTCGGGTGGTTTTGGGGTGGATCTATGGTTTTGGCGTATTTTCTTCCAGTTTTGGGGGTGATGCCGATATTTTCTGGGGTGTTTTTGACGTGTTTTGGGGTCTCCATTAGGTTTTGTTGTGTTCTTGTTTGTCATTATGTTAAATAGGAGTGGATTGTGGGTTTTGGAGAAGATCAGGTAGGTTTAGGGTGGTTTTGGGGTGGATCTATGGTTTTGGTGTATTTTCTTCCAGTTTTGGGGGTGATGCCGATATTTGTTGGGGTGTTTTTGACGTGTTTTGGGGTCTCCATTAGGTTTTGTTGTGTTCTTGTTTGTCATTATGTTAAATAGGTGTGGATTGTGGGTTTTGGAGAACATCAGGTAGGTTTAGGGTGGTTTTGGGGTGGATATATGGTACTCAGTTTTTTTTTTTTTTTTTTTTTTTGGGTGGGGGGGATGATCCTGGACTTTTGGTGTTGTTTTTGACGTGTTTTGGGGTCTCCGTTGTGTTTCATTTGGTTTTCCATGGTCATCGTGTTGTAAAAGGGTAAATTGTGGGTTTTGGAGAACTTCAGGTAGGTTTAGGGGGACTTTTCGCGTGGATTCATGGTATTTGGGGTTTTCTTCTATTTTGGAGAGTGATCCTCTCCTTTCTTCGTGTGATTTTGAAGTGTTTTGGGGTTTCCGTTGCGTTTCGTTGAGTTCCTAATGCGTTTTATGTTGGTTGGGAGTGTGCTTTGGGATTAGGAGAACATCAGGTAGGTTTAGGGTGTCCTTGGGGTGGATCTATGGTATTTGGGTTTTTCTTCCAGTTTTGGGGGTGATGCCGTTCTTGTTTGGGGTGTTTTTGACGTGTTTTGGGGTCTCCATTAGGTTTTGTTGGGTTCTTGTTTGTCATTATGTTAAATAGGAGTGGATTGTGGGTTTTGGAGAACATCAGGTAGGTTTAGGGTGGTTTTGGGGTGGATCTATGGTTTTGGCGGATTTTCTTCCAGTTTTGGGGGTGATGCCGTTCTTGTTTGGGGTGTTTTTGACGTTTTTTGGGGTCTCTGTTGGGTTCTGTTGGGTTCTCGTTGGTCATCGTGTTGGAAAATGCTAATTGTGGGTTTTGGAGAACATCAGGTATGTTTAGGGTGTTTTTGGGGTGGATCTATGGTTTTGGTGTATTTTCTTCCAGTTTTGGGGGTGATGCCGATATTTGTTGGGGTGTTTTTGACGTGTTTTGGGGTCTCCATTAGGTTTTGTTGTGTTCTTGTTGGTCATTATGTTAAATAGGAGTGGATTGTGGGTTTTGGAGAAGATCAGGTAGGTTTAGGGTGGTTTTGGGGTGGATCTATGGTTTTGGCGGATTTTCTTCGAGTTTTGGGGGTGATGCCGTTCTTGTTTGGGGTGTTTTTGACGTTTTTTGGGGTCTCTGTTTGGTTTTGTTGGGTTCTCGTTGGTCATCGTGTTGGAAAAGTGTAAATTGTGGGTTTTGGAGAACATCAGTTAGGTTTAGGGTGGTTTTGGGGTGGATCTATGGTTTTGGGGGATTTTCTTCCAGTTTTGGGGGTGATGCCATTTTTGTTTGGGGTGTTTTTTAAGGTTTTTGGTGTCTCTGTTTGGTTTTGTTGGCTTCTCGTTGGTCATCGTGTTGGAAAAGTGTAAATTGTGGGTTTTGTAGAATATCAGGTAGGTTTAGGGTGGTTTTGGGGTGGATATATGGTAATCAGTTTTTTTTTTTTTTTTTTTTTTTGGGGGGGGGGGATGATCCTGGACTTTTTGTGTTGTTTTTGACGTGTTTTGGGGTCTCCGTTGTGTTTCATTTGGTTTTCCATGGTCATCGTGTTGTAAAAGGGTAAATTGTGGGTTTTGGAGAACTTCAGGTAGGTTTAGGGGGACTTTTCGCGTGGATTCATGGTATTTGGGGTTTTCTTCTATTTTGGAGAGTGATCCTCTCCTTTCTTCGTGTGATTTTGAAGTGTTTTGGGGTTTCCGTTGCGTTTCGTTGAGTTCCTAATGTGTTTTATGTTGGTTGGGAGTGTGCTTTGGGATTAGGAGAACATGAGGTAGGTTTAGGGTGGTTTTGGGGTGGATCTATGGTATTTGGGGTTTTCTTCCAGTTTTGGGGGTGATGCCGTTCTTTTTTGGGGTGTTTTTAACGTGTTTTGGGGTCTCCGTTGGGTTTTGTAGGGTTCTCGTTGGTCATCGTGTTGGAAAAGTGTAAATTGTGGGTTTTGGAGAACATCAGGTAGGTTTCGGGTGGTTTTGGGGTGGATCTATGGTTTTGGCGTATTTTCTTCCAGTTTTGGGGGTGATGCCGATATTTTCTGGGGTGTTTTTGACGTGTTTTGGGGTCTCCATTAGGTTTTGTTGTGTTCTTGTTTGTCATTATGTTAAATAGGAGTGGATTGTGGGTTTTGGAGAAGATCAGGTAGGTTTAGGGTGGTTTTGGGGTGGATCTATGGTTTTGGTGTATTTTCTTCCAGTTTTGGGGGTGATGCCGATATTTGTTGGGGTGTTTTTGACGTGTTTTGGGGTCTCCATTAGGTTTTGTTGTGTTCTTGTTTGTCATTATGTTAAATAGGTGTGGATTGTGGGTTTTGGAGAACATCAGGTAGGTTTAGGGTGGTTTTGGGGTGGATATATGGTACTCAGTTTTTTTTTTTTTTTTTTTTTTGGGTGGGGGGGATGATCCTGGACTTTTGGTGTTGTTTTTGACGTGTTTTGGGGTCTCCGTTGTGTTTCATTTGGTTTTCCATGGTCATCGTGTTGTAAAAGGGTAAATTGTGGGTTTTGGAGAACTTCAGGTAGGTTTAGGGGGACTTTTCGCGTGGATTCATGGTATTTGGGGTTTTCTTCTATTTTGGAGAGTGATCCTCTCCTTTCTTCGTGTGATTTTGAAGTGTTTTGGGGTTTCCGTTGCGTTTCGTTGAGTTCCTAATGCGTTTTATGTTGGTTGGGAGTGTGCTTTGGGATTAGGAGAACATCAGGTAGGTTTAGGGTGTCCTTGGGGTGGATCTATGGTATTTGGGGTTTTCTTCCAGTTTTGGGGGTGATGCCGTTCTTGTTTGGGGTGTTTTTGACGTGTTTTGGGGTCTCCATTAGGTTTTGTTGGGTTCTTGTTTGTCATTATGTTAAATAGGAGTGGATTGTGGGTTTTGGAGAACATCAGGTAGGTTTAGGGTGGTTTTGGGGTGGATCTATGGTTTTGGCGGATTTTCTTCGAGTTTTGGGGGTGATGCCGTTCTTGTTTGGGGTGTTTTTGACGTTTTTTGGGGTCTCTGTTGGGTTCTGTTGGGTTCTCGTTGGTCATCGTGTTGGAAAAGGCTAATTGTGGGTTTTGGAGAACATCAGGTATGTTTAGGGTGGTTTTGGGGTGGATCTATGATTTTGGTGTATTTTCTTCCAGTTTTGGGGGTGATGCCGATATTTGTTGGGGTGTTTTTGACGTGTTTTGGGGTCTCCATTAGGTTTTGTTGTGTTCTTGTTGGTCATTATGTTAAATAGGAGTGGATTGTGGGTTTTGGAGAAGATCAGGTAGGTTTAGGGTGGTTTTGGGGTGGATCTATGGTTTTGGCGGATTTTCTTCGAGTTTTGGGGGTGATGCCGTTCTTGTTTGGGGTGTTTTTGACGTTTTTTGGGGTCTCTGTTGGGTTTTGTTGGGTTCTCGTTGGTCATCGTGTTGGAAAAGTGTAAATTGTGGGTTTTGGAGAACATCAGTTAGGTTTAGGGTGGTTTTGGGGTGGATCTATGGTTTTGGGGGATTTTCTTCCAGTTTTGGGGGTGATGCCATTTTTGTTTGGGGTGTTTTTTAAGGTTTTTGGTGTCTCTGTTTGGTTTTGTTGGCTTCTCGTTGGTCATCGTGTTGGAAAAGTGTAAATTGTGGGTTTTGTAGAATATCAGGTAGGTTTAGGGTGGTTTTGGGGTGGATATATGGTACTCAGTTTTTTTTTTTTTTTTTTTTTTTTGGGGGGGGGGGGATGATCCTGGACTTTTTGTGTTGTTTTTGACGTGTTTTGGGGTCTCCGTTGTGTTTCATTTGGTTTTCCATGGTCATCGTTTTGTAAAAGGGTAAATTGTGGGTTTTGGAGAACTTCAGGTAGGTTTAGGGGGACTTTTCGCGTGGATTCATGGTATTTGGGGTTTTCTTCTATTTTGGAGAGTGATCCTCTCCTTTCTTCGTGTGATTTTGAAGTGTTTTGGGGTTTCCGTTGCGTTTCGTTGAGTTCCTAATGTGTTTTATGTTGGTTGGGAGTGTGCTTTGGGATTAGGAGAACATGAGGTAGGTTTAGGGTGGTTTTGGGGTGGATCTATGGTATTTGGGGTTTTCTTCCAGTTTTGGGGGTGATGCCGTTCTTTTTTGGGGTGTTTTTAACGTGTTTTGGGGTCTCCGTTGGGTTTTGTAGGGTTCTCGTTGGTCATCGTGTTGGAAAAGTGTAAATTGTGGGTTTTGGAGAACATCAGGTAGGTTTCGGGTGGTTTTGGGGTGGATCTATGGTTTTGGCGTATTTTCTTCCAGTTTTGGGGGTGATGCCGTTCTTGTTTGGGGTGTTTTTGACGTGTTTTGGGGTCTCCATTAGGTTTTGTTGTGTTCTTGTTTGTCATTATGTTAAATAGGAGTGGATTGTGGGTTTTGGAGAAGATCAGGTAGGTTTCGGGTGGTTTTGGGGTGGGTCTATGGTTTTGGCGTATTTTCTTCCAGTTTTGGGGGTGATGCCGATATTTTTTGGGGTGTTTTTGACGTGTTTTGGGGTCTCCATTAGGTTTTGTTGTGTTCTTGTTTGTCATTATGTTAAATAGGAGTGGATTGTGGGTTTTGGAGAAGATCAGGTAGGTTTAGGGTGGTTTTGGGGTGGATCTATGGTTTTGGTGTATTTTCTTCCAGTTTTGGGGGTGATGCCGATATTTGTTGGGGTGTTTTTGACGTGTTTTGGGGTCTCCATTAGGTTTTGTTGTGTTCTTGTTTGTCATTATGTTAAATAGGTGTGGATTGTGGGTTTTGGAGAACATCAGGTAGGTTTAGGGTGGTTTTGGGGTGGATATATGGTACTCAGTTTTTTTTTTTTTTTTTTTTTTTGGGTGGGGGGGATGATCCTGGACTTTTGGTGTTGTTTTTGACGTGTTTTGGGGTCTCCGTTGTGTTTCATTTGGTTTTCCATGGTCATCGTGTTGTAAAAGGGTAAATTGTGGGTTTTGGAGAACTTCAGGTAGGTTTAGGGGGACTTTTCGCGTGGATTCATGGTATTTGGGGTTTTCTTCTATTTTGGAGAGTGATCCTCTCCTTTCTTCGTGTGATTTTGAAGTGTTTTGGGGTTTCCGTTGCGTTTCGTTGAGTTCCTAATGCGTTTTATGTTGGTTGGGAGTGTGCTTTGGGATTAGGAGAACATCAGGTAGGTTTAGGGTGTCCTTGGGGTGGATCTATGGTATTTGGGGTTTTCTTCCAGTTTTGGGGGTGATGCCGTTCTTGTTTGGGGTGTTTTTGACGTGTTTTGGGGTCTCCATTAGGTTTTGTTGGGTTCTTGTTTGTCATTATGTTAAATAGGAGTGGATTGTGGGTTTTGGAGAACATCAGGTAGGTTTAGGGTGGTTTTGGGGTGGATCTATGGTTTTGGCGGATTTTCTTCGAGTTTTGGGGGTGATGCCGTTCTTGTTTGGGGTGTTTTTGACGTTTTTTGGGGTCTCTGTTGGGTTCTGTTGGGTTCTCGTTGGTCATCGTGTTGGAAAAGGCTAATTGTGGGTTTTGGAGAACATCAGGTATGTTTAGGGTGGTTTTGGGGTGGATCTATGATTTTGGTGTATTTTCTTCCAGTTTTGGGGGTGATGCCGATATTTGTTGGGGTGTTTTTGACGTGTTTTGGGGTCTCCATTAGGTTTTGTTGTGTTCTTGTTGGTCATTATGTTAAATAGGAGTGGATTGTGGGTTTTGGAGAAGATCAGGTAGGTTTAGGGTGGTTTTGGGGTGGATCTATGGTTTTGGCGGATTTTCTTCGAGTTTTGGGGGTGATGCCGTTCTTGTTTGGGGTGTTTTTGACGTTTTTTGGGGTCTCTGTTGGGTTTTGTTGGGTTCTCGTTGGTCATCGTGTTGGAAAAGTGTAAATTGTGGGTTTTGGAGAACATCAGTTAGGTTTAGGGTGGTTTTGGGGTGGATCTATGGTTTTGGGGGATTTTCTTCCAGTTTTGGGGGTGATGCCATTTTTGTTTGGGGTGTTTTTTAAGGTTTTTGGTGTCTCTGTTTGGTTTTGTTGGCTTCTCGTTGGTCATCGTGTTGGAAAAGTGTAAATTGTGGGTTTTGTAGAATATCAGGTAGGTTTAGGGTGGTTTTGGGGTGGATATATGGTACTCAGTTTTTTTTTTTTTTTTTTTTTTTTGGGGGGGGGGGGATGATCCTGGACTTTTTGTGTTGTTTTGACGTGTTTTGGGTCTCCGTTGTGTTTCATTTGGTTTTCCATGGTCATCGTTTTGTAAAAGGGTAAATTGTGGGTTTTGGAGAACTTCAGGTAGGTTTAGGGGGACTTTTCGCGTGGATTCATGGTATTTGGGGTTTTCTTCTATTTTGGAGAGTGATCCTCTCCTTTCTTCGTGTGATTTTGAAGTGTTTTGGGGTTTCCGTTGCGTTTCGTTGAGTTCCTAATGTGTTTTATGTTGGTTGGGAGTGTGCTTTGGGATTAGGAGAACATGAGGTAGGTTTAGGGTGGTTTTGGGGTGGATCTATGGTATTTGGGGTTTTCTTCCAGTTTTGGGGGTGATGCCGTTCTTTTTTGGGGTGTTTTTAACGTGTTTTGGGGTCTCCGTTGGGTTTTGTAGGGTTCTCGTTGGTCATCGTGTTGGAAAAGTGTAAATTGTGGGTTTTGGAGAACATCAGGTAGGTTTCGGGTGGTTTTGGGGTGGATCTATGGTTTTGGCGTATTTTCTTCCAGTTTTGGGGTGATGCCGATATTTTCTGGGGTGTTTTTGACGTGTTTTGGGGTCTCCATTAGGTTTTGTTGTGTTCTTGTTTGTCATTATGTTAAATAGGAGTGGATTGTGGGTTTTGGAGAAGATCAGGTAGGTTTCGGGTGGTTTTGGGGTGGGTCTATGGTTTTGGCGTATTTTCTTCCAGTTTTGGGGGTGATGCCGATATTTTTTGGGGTGTTTTTGACGTGTTTTGGGGTCTCCATTAGGTTTTGTTGTGTTCTTGTTTGTCATTATGTTAAATAGGAGTGGATTGTGGGTTTTGGAGAAGATCAGTAGGTTTAGGGTGGTTTTGGGGTGGATCTATGGTTTTGGTGTATTTTCTTCCAGTTTTGGGGGTGATGCCGATATTTGTTGGGGTGTTTTTGACGTGTTTTGGGGTCTCCATTAGGTTTTGTTGTGTTCTTGTTTGTCATTATGTTAAATAGGTGTGGATTGTGGGTTTTGGAGAACATCAGGTAGGTTTAGGGTGGTTTTGGGGTGGATCTATGGTTTTGGCGGATTTTCTTCGAGTTTTGGGGGTGATGCCGTTCTTGTTTGGGGTGTTTTTGACGTTTTTTGGGGTCTCTGTTGGGTTTTGTTGGGTTCTCGTTGGTCATCGTGTTGGAAAAGGGTAAATTGTGGGTTTTGGAGAACATCAGGTAGGTGTAGGGTGGTTTTGGGGTGGATCTATGGTTTTGGCGGATTTTCTTCCAGTTTTGGGGGTGATGCCGATATTTTCTGGGGTGTTTTTGACGTGTTTTGGGGTCTCCATTATGTTTTGTTGTGTTCTTGTTTGTCATTATGTTAAATAGGAGTGGATTGTGGGTTTTGTAGAATATCAGGTAGGTTTAGGGTGGTTTTGGGGTGGATATATGGTACTCAGTTTTTTTTTTTTTTTTTTTTTTTTGGGGGGGGGGGGATGATCCTGGACTTTTTGTGTTGTTTTTGACGTGTTTTGGGGTCTCCGTTGTGTTTCATTTGGTTTTCCATGGTCATCGTGTTGTAAAAGGGTAAATTGTGGGTTTTGGAGAACTTCAGGTAGGTTTAGGGGGACTTTTCGCGTGGATTCATGGTATTTGGGGTTTTCTTCTATTTTGGAGAGTGATCCTCTCCTTTCTTCGTGTGATTTTGAAGTGTTTTGGGGTTTCCGTTGCGTTTCGTTGAGTTCTTAATGCGTTTTATGTTGGTTGGGAGTGTGCTTTGGGATTAGGAGAACATCAGGTAGGTTTAGGGTGTCCTTGGGGTGGATCTATGGTATTTGGGGTTTTCTTCCAGTTTTGGGGGTGATGCCGTTCTTGTTTGGGGTGTTTTTGACGTGTTTTGGGGTCTCCATTAGGTTTTGTTGGGTTCTTGTTTGTCATTATGTTAAATAGGAGTGGATTGTGGGTTTTGGAGAACATCAGGTAGGTTTAGGGTGGTTTTGGGGTGGATCTATGGTTTTGGCGGATTTTCTTCGAGTTTTGGGGGTGATGCCGTTCTTGTTTGGGGTGTTTTTGACGTTTTTTGGGGTCTCTGTTGGGTTCTGTTGGGTTCTCGTTGGTCATCGTGTTGGAAAAGGCTAATTGTGGGTTTTGGAGAACATCAGGTATGTTTAGGGTGGTTTTGGGGTGGATCTATGGTTTTGGCGGATTTTCTTCCAGTTTTGGGGGTGATGCCGTTCTTGTTTGGGGTGTTTTTGACGTTTTTTGGGGTCTCTGTTGGGTTTTGTTGGGTTCTCGTTGGTCATCGTGTTGGAAAAGGGTAAATTGTGGGTTTTGGAGAACATCAGGTAGGTGTAGGGTGGTTTTGGGGTGGATCTATGGTTTTGGCGGATTTTCTTCCAGTTTTGGGGGTGATGCCGATACTTTCTGGGGTGTTTTTGACGTGTTTTGGGGTCTCCATTAGGTTTTGTTGTTTTCTTGTTTGTCATTATGTTAAATAGGAGTGGATTGTGGGTTTTGGAGAACATCAGGTAGGTTTAGGGTGGTTTTGGGGTGGATCTATGGTTTTGGCGGATTTTCTTCCAGTTTTGGGGGTGATGCCGTTCTTGTTTGGGGTGTTTTTGACGTGTTTTGGGGTCTCCATTAGGTTTTGTTGTGTTCTTGTTTGTCATTATGTTAAATAGGAGTGGATTGTGGGTTTTGGAGAACATCAGGTAGGTTTAGGGTGGTTTTGGGGTGGATCTATGGTTTTGGCGGATTTTCTTCGAGTTTTGGGGGTGATGCCGTTCTTGTTTGGGGTGTTTTTGACGTTTTTTGGGGTCTCTGTTGGGTTTTGTTGTGTTCTCGTTGGTCATCGTGTTGGAAAAGTGTAAATTGTGGGTTTTGGAGAACATCAGGTAGGTTTAGGGTGGTTTTGGGGTGGATCTATGGTTTTGGGGGATTTTCTTCCAGTTTTGGGGGTGATGCCATTTTTGTTTGGGGTGTTTTTTAAGGTTTTTGGTGTCTCTGTTTGGTTTTGTTGGCTTCTCGTTGGTCATCATGGTGGAAAAGTGTAAATTGTGGGTTTTGTAGAATATCAGGTAGGTTTAGGGTGGTTTTGGGGTGGATATATGGTACTCAGTTTTTTTTTTTTTTTTTTTTTTTTTTGGGGGGGGGGGATGATCCTGGACTTTTTGTGTTGTTTTTGACGTGTTTTGGGGTCTCCGTTGTGTTTCATTTGGTTTTCCATGGTCATCGTGTTGTAAAAGGGTAAATTGTGGGTTTTGGAGAACTTCTGGTAGGTTTAGGGGGACTTTTCGCGTGGATTCATGGTATTTGGGGTTTTCTTCTATTTTGGAGAGTGATCCTCTCCTTTCTTCGTGTGATTTTGAAGTGTTTTGGGGTTTCCGTTGCGTTTCGTTGAGTTCCTAATGCGTTTTATGTTGGTTGGGAGTGTGCTTTGGGATTAGGAGAACATGAGGTAGGTTTAGGGTGGTTTTGGGGTGGATCTATGGTATTTGGGGTTTTCTTCCAGTTTTGGGGGTGATGCCGTTCTTGTTTGGGGTGTTTTTGACGTGTTTTGGGGTCTCCATTAGGTTTTGTTGGGTTCTTGTTTGTCATTATGTTAAATAGGAGTGGATTGTGGGTTTTGGAGAACATCAGGTAGGTTTCGGGTGGTTTTGGGGTGGATCTATGGTTTTGGCGGATTTTCTTCGAGTTTTGGGGGTGATGCCGTTCTTGTTTGGGGTGTTTTTGACGTTTTTTGGGGTCTCTGTTGGGTTCTGTTGGGTTCTCGTTGGTCATCGTGTTGGAAAAGGCTAATTGTGGGTTTTGGAGAACATAAGGTATGTTTAGGGTGGTTTTGGGGTGGATCTATGGTATTGGTGTATTTTCTTCCAGTTTTGGGGGTGATGCCGATATTTGTTGGGGTGTTTTTGACGTGTTTTGGGGTCTCCATTAGGTTTTGTTGTGTTCTTGTTTGTCATTATGTTAAACAGGAGTGGATTGTGGGTTTTGGAGAACATCAGGTAGGTTTAGGGTGGTTTTGGGGTGGATCTATGGTTTTGGCGGATTTTCTTCGAGTTTTGGGGGTGATGCCGTTCTTGTTTGGGGTGTTTTTGACGTTTTTTGGGGTCTCTGTTGGGTTTTGTTGTGTTCTCGTTTGTCATCATGTTGGAAAAGTGTAAATTGTGGGTTTTGGAGAACATCAGTTAGGTTTAGGGTGGTTTTGGGGTGGATCTATGGTTTTGGGGGATTTTCTTCCAGTTTTGGGGGTGATGCCATTTTTGTTTGGGGTGTTTTTTAAGGTTTTTGTTGTCTCTGTTTGGTTTTGTTGGCTTCTCGTTGGTCATCATGGTGGAAAAGTGTATATTGTGGGTTTTGTAGAATATCAGGTAGGTTTAGGGTGGTTTTGGGGTGGATATATGGTACTCAGTTTTTTTTTTTTTTTTTTTTTTGCGGGGGGGGGGGTATGATCCTGGACTTTTTGTGTTGTTTTTGACGTGTTTTGTGGTCTCCGTTGTGTTTCATTGGGTTTTCCATGGTCATCGTGTTGTAAAAGGGTAAATTGTGGGTTTTGGAGAACTTCAGGTAGGTTTAGGGGGACTTTTCGCGTGGATTCATGGTATTTGGGGTTTTCTTCTATTTTGGAGAGTGATCCTCTCCTTTCTTCGTGTGATTTTGAAGTGTTTTGGGGTTTCCGTTGCGTTTCGTTGAGTTCCTAATGTGTTTTATGTTGGTTGGGAGTGTGCTTTGGGATTAGGAGAACATCAGGTAGGTTTAGGGTGTCCTTGGGGTGGATCTATGGTATTTGGGGTTTTCTTCCAGTTTTGGGGGTGATGCCGTTCTTTTTTGGGGTGTTTTTAACGTGTTTTGGGGTCGCCGTTGGGTTTTGTAGGGTTCTCGTTGGTCATCGTGTTGGAAAAGTGTAAATTGTGGGTTTTGGAGAACATCAGGTAGGTTTAGTGTGGTTTTGGGGTGGATCTATGGTTTTGGAGTATTTTCTTCCAGTTTTGGGGGTGATGCCGTTCTTGTTTGGGGTGTTTTTGACGTTTTATGGGGTCTCTGTTGGGTTTTGTTGTGTTCTCGTTGGTCATCGTGTTGGAAAAGTGTAAATTGTGGGTTTTGGAGAAGATCAGGTAGGTTTAGGGTGTTTTTGGGGTGGATCTATGGTTTTTGTGGATTTTCTTCCAGTTTTGGGGGTGATGCCGTTCTTGTTTGGGGTTTTTTTGACGTGTTTTGGGGTCTCCATTAGGTTTTGTTGTGTTCTTGTTTGTCATTATGTTAAATAGGAGTGGATTGTGGGTTTTGGAGAACATCAGGTAGGTTTAGGGTGGTTTTGGGGTGGATCTATGGTTTTGGCGGATTTTCTTCGAGTTTTGGGGGTGATGCCGTTCTTGTTTGGGGTGTTTTTGACGTTTTTGGGGTCTCTGTTGGGTTTTGTTGGGTTCTCGTTGGTCATCGTGTTGTAAAAGGCTAATTGTGGGTTTTGGAGAACATCAGGTATGTTTAGGGTGGTTTTGGGGTGGATCTATGGTTTTGGCGTATTTTCTTCCAGTTTTGGGGGTGATGCCGATATTTGTTGGGGTGTTTTTGACGTGTTTTGGGGTCTCCATTAGGTTTTGTTGTGTTCTTGTTTGTCATTATGTTAAATAGGTGTGGATTGTGGGTTTTGGAGAAGATCAGGTAGGTTTAGGGTGGTTTTGGGGTGGATCTATGGTTTTGGCGGATTTTCTTCGAGTTTTGGGGTGATGCCGTTCTTGTTTGGGGTGTTTTTGACGTTTTTGGGGGTCTCTGTTGGGTTTTGTTGGGTTCTCGTTTGTCATCGTGTTGGAAAAGGGTAAATTGTGGGTTTTGGAGAACATCAGGTAGGTGTAGGGTGGTTTTGGGGTGGATCTATGGTTTTGGGGGATTTTCTTCGAGTTTTGGGGGTGATGCCATTTTTGTTTGGGGTGTTTTTTAAGGTTTTTGGGGTCTCTGTTGGGTTTTGTTGGGTTCTCGTTGGTCATCATTTTGGAAAAGTGTAAATTGTGGGTTTTGGAGAAGATCAGGTAGGTTTAGGGTGGTTTTGGGGTGGATCTATGGTTTTGGGGGATTTTCTTCGAGGTTTGGGGGTGATGCCGTTCTTGTTTGGGGTGTTTTTGACGTTTTTTGGGGTCTCTGTTGGGTTTTGTTGGGTTCTCTTTGGTCATCGTGTTGGAAAAGGGTAAATTGTGGGTTTTGGAGAACATCAGGTAGGTGTAGGGTGTTTTTTGGGTGGATCTATGGTTTTGGGGGATTTTCTTCCAGTTTTGGGGGTGATGCCATTTTTGTTTGGGGTGTTTTTTAAGGTTTTTGGGGTCTCTGTTGGGTTTTGTTGGCTTCTCGTTGGTCATCATGGTGGAAAAGTGTAAATTGTGGGTTTTGTAGAATATCAGGTAGGTTTAGGGTGGTTTTGGGGTGGATATATGGTACTCAGTTTTTTTTTTTTTTTTTTTTTTGGGGGGGGGGATGATCCTGGACTTTTTGTGTTGTTTTTGACGTGTTTTGGGGGCTCCGTAGTGTTTCATTTGGTTTTTCCATGGTCATCGTGTTGTAAAAGGGTAAATTGTGGGTTTTGGAGAACT